>NW_026606875.1:1087500-1105000 GCF_029890125.1 Rhinichthys klamathensis goyatoka
TGTGTGTGTGTGTGTGTGTGTGTGTGTGTGTGTGTGTGTGTGTGTGTGTGTGTGAGTGTGTGTGTGTGTCTGTCGCACGCCTCCGTCGGGGATCTGTGGGAGATTCAACCGTTTCCAAACACACATTTACACTAAACTGAAAAAATTTAGTTGGCAGGAAAATGGAGTTTGAACAAACTAATGAGAGATTACTGCGGTTTCACAGTTAATTTCATTAAGAACACACACGTTTATTTCAACCTTTCAATTACTTTTGTAAAAAGTCAAAAAAGTGAAATATAATATAATTGAAACACACATACATAATCATATATACACACACATACATATACACGCACACACACAATTATATATATATATATATATATATATATACACACCCACACACACACAATCTAAATGAATATATTACATTTAAATATTATGTATATTTTAAATAAACCACTTTCCTTCTATTTAAAAATAAAAAATTATTTATGACAATGATATATATCATTTTTTCCTCAGTTTATTTCACCAATAAACTGTTTAACAATAAGACCAGGAACTTTTATATCACTAATTTTTTACTTGTATATAAAATTAAATAATTGAATTTCTATTACTATATTATCAATTATATGATTTATTATGCTATATTTAAATCCTTATCTTTTTATTTATAAAATAAAACAGGAAATATAATAATAAAACTTCAATTTTTATATATATATATATATATATATATATATATATATATAAATAAATATAATTTTTTCTTCCATTATTTCATATATGAACTATAAGAATTAGAATTAGTAGAATGAAAGGGTGTTCCCGACAGGAAAACACACGATTAGTCGGATCAATTACCCAATCGGGAGATTCAAAGATCCATGTAACGAATCCTGGATCCTGACCTGTCAATCAGAGCCAGACTGGAATGTTCCGGAATGTCATGATGACGTCACAGTATCCTATAGTGTGACATCAACATCTCACTGGCTATAAAACCGCTGACCTTTGACCTCTGACCTTCTGTCCTCATCTGAGCGTATATACGACACACAAAGAGACTCTTTTACGCCCTGAATGTATCCGTTTTCGCTTAAAGTAGCGGCCGGCCTCTCCCACAACTGAGGGAAATCTGGGTCGCCCATTGTGCAACTTCATGGAGAAAAAGCATCATTGTTGGCTCTCTCTCTCTCTCTCTCTCAGCAGAGTTTGGAAACAGCAACTATGTTTCCTCAAATGAACTGTGTGTTTGTGTGTGAGAGAGTGTGTGCGCTTCCAAAGACGGGAATCAACCAGTTTACGCTGAAACAAAGCAGATGTTTTAATTGATGCCGCTTTCTAACACTCAGAACACTTGCTGTTAAAATAATCATTAAATGTATAATTAAATGTGGTCATAATCACCCTGCACAACATACAAAACATCTCTCATATGAAAATGACGGCGTCACACTTTGTAACAAATCTTTCCCTCGCGGGTCAAAATGAGCCGAAACACCTAAAATTATTTATAATACTTTTCTTTTTTGTCCAGAAAGTTTTTCTATTTTAATTAAACTTTTTCCGAGATTTTTTGTTATTTTTTATTTTATTTACCTTTAAATTACTAGATTTGATCAATAAAAAAATAATACAAATAGTAATTTAAGCACATTCCTCACATTCTTTCAACTTAAATTCAAAATAACTCACAATTCAGCTCTAAATATCTTACATCGGGAGTCTTTGACCTCGTGTGGAAAATAATAATAACATGATATTTCATGACTCTAGATGGACTCTCTGATGAACACTCAATTTTAAAAAATGACCCGAGGCAAAGATGAGGGTTAAAAATAAAAAGACAGATAATCTTACATAAAAAAAATACATAATTATACAGCTAATTCTGGTTCTCGAATCTGATTGGCTGAGAGCCTTTTCCAGCAATGCAACATTCTACTAATATCATACAGAAACCGTTTCACAGTTCGTATCACTCCGCTCGTTCCTGCCGGATCTTTTCTCACAGAAAGCGTCATTGGTGGGGAAGCGAACCCACTGTTTGACAAACACTGCTGTTATTGCGTCACGGAACGCCGTTTAAGAGGCTTTAGGTGAGAATGTAATCGCTTAGACCTCAAATATGCTATTTATATTATAAATGTGTAAAATATAACATTTCACTTTTATTGCATTACACGTTTTTTCCTCCTCGCTTTAGTGCTGTACTGTTCGATGTAGCATTTATTTGTTTTAATCAAATGTATTAATTTATTTTAATCAATTGTCTGTTATTTAAAGTTCTTTTATTTATTTATTTTTTACACGGCTTCTCCCTGAACTTTTCCACTGACCCACTAGCACTCCTTTGTTAGATATACTATTTATTTTAATCAAATAGTTTAATTTATTTGGATAATTCTTAATTATTTTAATGTTTTTATTTATTTATCTGATTAATTATCATTTATTTAACCTCTTAAGTGTCACCGGGCCCAAATCCATTACATTTTTAAAACAGTAATATCCAATACTAAACCTAAACTAATATTGACAAACTATATATCATTTGAAAGCTTACAATCTCTAGTTTCCATATTTAAATTAATTTTTTTTAATTTAACTTACAGAGGAGCCGTAATTTATCAATTTGCAACAATAATATTTTCATACTCCTAAGGCGTGTTTAGGGGGGTGACACTTAACAGGTTAAATTAAATGTACTTTAAATTTGATTCAAATTATAAAAATATTTAAATAATGTTAATCTTATGTTTATTTTTACATTGCTTCACTAAACTTTTCCACTGAGCCTTTAGCACTCACTGTTAGAAGTATTAATTATTTAAAAAAAAATATTTTTTGAATATTTCTTATGTATTTTAATGTTTCTTTTTATTTATTTAAAGCAAAAGTATATATCAATTTTAATCAAATTTAGTGTGTTTAATCTGACTTTAGATGTCAGTGTTTGTGCATGAGTCTGATCTCTAGTGTGTTTGTGCGTCGGTCTGAAGGCATTGTGGTCGTTCTTTCACATGATGATTGTTTGCCCTGTGTTTATGGGCTCTGGCGACCCAGGCCGTGACCTCTGACCTCTGGTGACACTCACACTCCTTCATCATGCCGATGTCGACGCAGCGCTTCAGACGACAGGCCTGGCAGTGACGCCGGTTGTCTTTGGTGATGGAGCAGTTTCCGCTGAACGGGCAGGTAAAGCTGGCCTTGCGCTTCATACTGCGCCTGAGAGACACACACACACACACACACACACGTTAGAAATCACTGACAACTGTACAGGTCAATCTGGTAGATAAAAACACAACATATTACAACATATGCAACATGCAAGAGACATGGTGAAACTGAGACGCATTCTAATGAGTTGGTCACGATAACAAGGACTTTATGCATATTTTTAATTTATATATAAAAAAAAATTATATGTAATAAGTATATAACAACATTAGGTATTTTTCTAATCCATAAATATAAAATATATATAAATTGTTGTTTATATTCATACAAATGTTAAATATGAATATATATGATTTTAATATAATACAATATTTAAGAGACGTATATAATAAGTGTGTGTGTGTGCGCGTGTGTATATATATTATATATTAAATATATTAAAATTAAGTTTATATTTATATACATATACAGTGCACACACCCCTTTACTAAATAAAAGCAATGACACAACAACACACACACACCTCTATCATCTGTAAACACACCATGTGATCAGAGCAAAAGAGCCAGACATGTTTTGACGGTGACGGTGAAAGAAAACTGTCAGATTATTATAAATGCTGGCCGTTAATACGTCACAGGTCAAAACTAATTTTTTTCTAATAAACACTCAAGATGCTCCAGTCAGGATTTTTACAGTCGAGCCTTGAATAAGCTCTGTTAACCCCTCACACCCTGAAGGCATTTTAATGAGTTCACGTGATTTCAAGTGGTGTAATTATAACTCTAAACTTTGAAAGGTTTTCTATCAAATGACTTGTACTTGTTGATATCTTGTTTTTTTTCTAAAGGAAATAGATTTTATTCATGTTTGGAGGTTCTTTTGTTACATCGCTGCTGGGAAAACCCCAGAAAAATGTATGTTATTATTTTTGTTCCTCATGCTTGACATTGATTACTATTATAAAAGTATACATGACAAGTCATAAAATCCAGTTTGGGCGTGTTCACTAACATGTGAACCGCTTCCGGGCCAAATTTAGTCCTGATATCTCAAAGCAATTAAAAATAACTTCTTTCATGTGTAAACACCACAAATCATAAAATATTTATAATTACATAGAACAAGTAACAAGATCCTGGCTGATGAGTGATGATCTTCCAGCGCTGGTAAATCCAGACCTGTCAATCTGAGCGATCTGTCCAATCCAAGCGTGTTCTAGCTGTAAAACAGTGTCTGATTGGTCTCTACCATAGACTGTAAAATATGGGCGTGACGTCACCCTAGTGTTTCTGAAGAGCATTTTTGAAGCCCAAAGTGGGCGGAGCCGGATGTCGCCATCTTGTTAGCGTCACTCCCGGATAATTGAACATGTGCAGCGAGGTGGATTAGCTGAGGTGACGTGACGCTAACAGACAAACGGCTAGCAGTGACATCAGCGGCAATCCACCTGTCACTCAAGTGGCCACGCCCTTAATTATGCAGAACTTTAAGGCTTAATATAATTTAAACGGATGAGTTATAAAAACATTCACCCCCGTCACAGTCGTCATGAAGGGTAAAATTAGCTATATAGACCAAAACCACTTTTTGCACCAGGCTGTAAACATGTTTATTTCTGCTGTAAAGTTGGGCATTTTAACATGCGAGTCTATGGGATTGAGTTTCTTTTGCAGCCGGTCTCTACTGGCCAGTCGATGAACTGCAGTTTAAGTCACTTCAGTGTTGGATTCAAGAGAGATCATAAGGTTGCCGCTTGGTCTCTACACATCGTCCCTTTATCCACCAAACCAGATATTTTTATTTTATTTTTTGAGATGAGAGATCAATGAAAGATCCACAGTTTCCATTGGTTGAACTTTCAAGTCACGTAAAAAAAAAAAAAAAAAAAAACGATCCTGGAAGTCCCATTGCTTTAGCGAAACGTCACGTCAATGTCACTCCGTGAGGATTTTCTCCAGATCTACGCATCATGTTATGTTTTGTGTGGGTTTGTTTGAATCGAGACAACCTGCTCTAAATAAATATGTGTGATTTACTATGGTTTACCTATGTTTCACGAAGTTAAAAAGCAGAATGTGGCATCATCAGTATTAGCTACTGGAGTGCCTCAGGGCTCAGTGCTGGGACCACTTCTCTTCTCCATCTACATGTCCTCACTAGGATCTGTCATTCAGAAACATGGTTTTTCCCATCACTGCTATCATCTAGCTACTGGAGTGCCTCAGGGCTCAGTGCTGGGACCGCTTCTCTTCTACATCTACATGTCCTCACTAGGATCTGTCATTCAGAAACATGGTTTCTCCCATCACTGTTATCATCTAGCTACTGGAGTGCCTCAGGGCTCAGTGCTGGGACCGCTTCTCTTCTCCATCTACATGTCATCACTGGGATCTGTCATTCAGAAATATGGTTTATCCCATCACTGCTATCATCTAGCTACTGGAGTGCCTCAGGGCTCAGTGCTGGGACTGCTTCTCTTCTCCATCTACATGTCCTCACTAGGATCTGTCATTCAGAAACATGGTTTCTCCCATCACTGTTATCATCTAGCTACTGGAGTGCCTCAGGGCTCAGTGCTGGGACTGCTTCTCTTCTACATCTACATGTCCTCACTAGGATCTGTCATTCAGAAACATGGTCTTTCCCATCACTGCTATCATCTAGCTACTGGAGTGCCTCAGGGCTCAGTGCTGGGACCGCTTCTCTTCTACATCTACATGTCCTCACTAGGATCTGTCATTCAGAAACAGGGTTTTCCCATCACTGCTATCATCTAGCTACTGGAGTGCCTCAGGGCTCAGTGCTGGGACCGCTTCTCTTCTACATCTACATGTCCTCACTGGGATCTGTCATTCAGAAACATGGTTTATCCCATCACTGCTATCATCTAGCTACTGGAGTGCCTCAGGGCTCAGTGCTGGGACCGCTTCTCTTCTCCATCTACATGTCCTCACTGGGATCTGTCATTCAGAAACATGGCTTTTCCCATCACTGCTATCATCTAGCTACTGGAGTGCTAGATCGCTGCTACGCTGCTGACACACAACTCTACCTCTCATTTCAGCCGGATGATCAGACGGTAGCAATTCGTATCTCAACCTGATTGACAGACATTTCTGGCTGGATGAAGAACCCTCACCTTCACCTGGACTGTTCCCTGCTGGAGGAATGACCTGCCCAACTCAACCAGAGCGGCTCAGTCCGTGGCCATTTTCAAGAAACGGCTGAAGACGCATCTTTTTCGGCAACAATTAATGCATTAATACGAACACCATCTTCTATTCTATATCTATTATCTTTATTAAAAAAAATTAAATAACGTACACGTACTGCGTTAGATTAAGCAATTGCATATTGTTGTCCTATTGTTAGTTTAGCTGCTTCTATTGTTTTCATTTGTAAGTCGCTTTGGATAAAAGCGTCTGCTAAATGAATAAATGTAAATGTACTGTTTACATGCACATTGGGCGGTTTTACATCATTAAATTGCGATCGGTTTGTGAGATCGGCCAAATTAAGTGACTTCCGATCGAGCCCTTGAATATGATTATCGGCAGATTCCGATCGATCGGAGCATCCCTAATAAATAGCTTTACATTTATGCATTTGACAGATGCTTTACAAAGCACACAAGGTTAATGCGTTCACCGGGAATCAAACCCATGACCAAAACTGAGGAAAATGAGGATCTGCTCCAGTATTCAATGCATAGGTCACTCCAAAAACATCTAAATCAGTAAATCACAGAAACAAACGTGCTTTAAAGAGAGAACGTGCCATCTGACAGACACCTGAAGATCCTTCATCCTCAACATGTGCTTCCCACACTGATCTAGAACACAGAGTGGACATTTACGTGGATGCATGACGAAAAACAGGATTTATAAATAATGAATGACCATGAGCTCATTAACATATGTACGACCCTTTGTCTATCTGTTTTATTTTTCCCCCAAATTCCATTTTATTTTTTTCAAAATTCCATTTGAATTATTCTGGATTCCATTTTACACCGTGTCTTCACCATATGCGATGTGATAAGATTCCAGCGACAAGCAGTTTATCTGTCGACAGCAGATGTGACGATCAGTGTTCAAAGTTACTTTGAAAAGTAATGCATTACAACATTGCGTTACTCCCTTAAAAAGTATGTTACTTAGTTACTTTTTAAGAAAAGTAATGCATAACATTACTTTTGCGTTACTTTTTCTGACCTGGTCTGGGCATTTTATAACAAAAAAAGTGTTTTTGGGCAAATGTAAAGACCCTTTCACACCAAAGGTGAAATAAGCTTAAGCTTAAGTCCCTTTAAATGCAAATCAGCTGCTGCTCCCGGCGCAGAGGGCGGAGCTACAAGAGCTAGTGTGTGTGTGTGTGTGTGTGTTAGCAGCTCCGATTACCTCACACAGACACGCACTGAAATGTCAGAAACTGTTCTGCCTTTTATGTTTAAACTGGAGTCGGACAAAGATGGAGAGACTCGAGAAGAAGTGACAACATGTAGAAGCAACAGGACATCTCTGAGCGGTTAGTTGATGTATTTATGCAGCTGATGTGGAGTTAACTATCTTCAATTAGCATATTCTGTCATGATAATCTATAAATCGCTGTGTGGAACTGTTGTGAGACGCACACAGACTGACATGCGATTGCATTTGTGTTACGAACTGTATTGCGTGTGAAAATAAATGTGCTCGACTACAACAACTCTTCCTCTTCTCAACATGCACTGCGTGTTCAGGGGGCGGGGCTTATGTAGATTTTAGTGTTTGTGATGTCACTAACCCGGGAGGAAGCTTGTGTACAGGGCCGGCGATTGCTATAGGCGAAGGGCTAGAGCCGGCCCTGCTTGTGTAGTTCCTTCCAGCCGTTTGTTGTAGTCCTTAAAAAGCGATTTCTTTAAAAGCAAATCTCTCCCTTTGCTTTGAACTTTGAGCGTCGTAACTTTGCAGATGTTGTTTATGCTCAAACAGCAACATTACACACTCACTAAAGTTAGAAAAGTGAAATCATAATCAACCACGGCTTTAAACAGTCAGTCCATTAGGTTACATAAGCAGATATTTTTCAGCATGGCCATTAAAGCAAAGGTGTGATGAGGTCCTCCAGAACCACTGACCTTTGAGAGGACTTGCCGGATATACGACAACGGTTCACAACAACACCAGTCGCTTCACTGTCCTCACAGAACGCAGGAGGCAATCATGCCTTTATGTTTTTATGAAGATTTCAGCTTTAATAAATGCAACCTGGAATATCATACACTACTGTACTGTTCAAACGTTTGGAATAATTCATTCAATTATTAATTATTGAAAACGGTTCATATTGTTTTTCAGGTTTCTTTGGCTGAATAGAACAGAATTTAATTGACAAGGGAAATCTTTTATAACATTATAAATGTTACAGTCACTTTTGGTCCATTTAGTGTGTCCTTGATGAATAAAAGCATTTCTTCTTTTAAAAAATAAGTGTTTTTGAACCGCAGTATAATTACACATGTGAACAGTGTAATGAACAGTTGGCAGAGAAGCTTCTGTTGAGAGACTGTATTTGACCTGCATCACAAACCGGTAAATATTTCATAATTCTTCATCTGTAAATGACAGTTTTATATGGATCATGTTTTAATAACACTTACTCGCATGCGATGGCGAGTGGCCGTTGATGTGGTTTTCTATGCAATGCCGTCAGCCAATCATAATTACTGACAAGCCTTAAAGGAGCCACGCCTTAAAAACGGATCATTTCAGACACAGGGTTGAAAATAATAGTCACTTTAATAAAGTGAACCTCAGGGAACATGTTAATATTAGTGCTGGGCAATGATTAATCACATCCAAAATAAAAGTTTGTGTTTACGTAATATATGTGTGTGTGTGTGTGTGTGTGTGTACTGTCACGATTCACGATACGATATTATTGCGATACTCCAAGACATATGATAAAAGATTAGCAAAAAATGCACTGTTGATTAAAATGCTAAATTTGATATTGCATTGTGTGTGTGAATGAACAGGCTTTTGGACTTGGTGCTGAAACCCAAAGCACAGGACAATAGAGACTCCAGAATAACAATATTCATGATTCTGAAGCTGAAAACACAGGATTATTGTAGACGAATATGCTTTACTCTGACTAGATATATTTCAAATAATGTAGGACACTTTTTACTGGTAACATCAGATATCAGGAGCCACTAATATTCCCCCACTGCATTTTCAGCATTATATATAAGAGTTTAGTGTAGGACTGACACTAAAACTTCTCACAAAGGAATCTTTTATTTTGGGTGAACTATCCACGACACATTGTTGCATTTTTGTATTGCAATATATTGTTACACTATTATACAAAATAATTATACACAGTACACACACATATCTTATGTAAACACAAACTTTTATTTTGGATGCGATTAATCGTTGCCCAGCACTAATTAAATCCATTAAATAAGCTAAACACGAATAGTACATTATTCACCACAGTTTGTCCATGATCTGATGGGAACGGATGAGATTTGTTTATTTGTATACCTCGACTGTGTTTGAATATTTCACTAGTATCAGCACTGGGATTCACTATTTGTATCACTCCGCTTGTCTGTGTTTGTGCAACTTGCATCATTAAGCCAGTAGGTGGCGACACGTGACTGTCATTATGAGTGAGCAATTGAACCAATAAATGAACAGATTAGTCCAAAAACACTGATTTAGGAAAGAAACAAGTTTCTAAAACTGATCTTTGATGCTCACACTAATTACTCAGAAGGATTGCATTGGCGTTTGATTGAAATGTAACATCTATGCAAAATAACTATTCAAAAGGTCATTCCCATTTCGAATATGTGATTGTGTTTTGTCAACAATAAGCATAAACATTCTGCATTTCAATTTTGTAGTGTGGATCATTCATTGCAACACTTATACTGATTCTCATGTTTAAGAATCTACTGTTATCCTTTTTTTGACCTTCAAACACCTTAAAGCTGCAGTGTGTAAGTTTTAGCAGCATCTAGTGGTGAGGTTGTGAATTGCACCCAACAGAAGTTACGGTGGCCGACAGGAAGTGATGTCGTCGTCTGAGACAGCAGAGAGTAGCCAGTTAAGCAATGAGGTTTCTTTACAAAGATTAAGCAATTAGGTTTACTTAATTATTCAGTAAAACGATATGTTATTGTGAATATTATTGTTACTTTGTTCATCATTGTGTCAGTGTTTTATTCGCTGACTTTAGCAGCTTCTTTACACGAAGAACAACATAGTGACGAAACGCGTTTGTCCGCTCAGGGCCACCGTAGAAACATGTGGATGTAAGCGGACCCGCGGTGTGTGTAGAGAGAAATGCCTGATTCTAAGCTAATAAAAGCATAATGGTTCATTATGTAAGGTCTTTATACACCACTGAACACATAATTATGTATATGATATTGCATTTGTCTACAGATCCTCCTAAATATTACACACTGCACCTTTAAATGCACATGTGTAGATCGGGCATTATTCACCACAGAAATGTAAATCCCAGTTTGTCCATGATCTGATTGTAACGGACGAGACGTTTACCTGAAGAAGCCCTTTTTGTTTTGTTTTATAAAAACAATTTTATTTAAAAAATATTTATTTATATAAAATGTAAAAAATATAATCAATCCCCTAAAAACAGCAAAAACATTAATAAACTGAGTCAAATTACATTTTTTTTTACCGAATTACATTTTGTAAACAGTGTAAACCGCAAATGAAGCACGCACAAGGGTTAAAAATCTATTCAAAAACAGCAGCATTATTCACCACAGACATGTAAATCCCCGTTCGTCCCTGATCTGGTGGTAATGACAGAGGTTTACCTGAAGAAGCCCTTGCAGCCCTCGCAGGTCATGGCGTTGAAGTGGAAACCGGAGGCTTTGTCTCCACACACTCCACAGATGCGCGGCGCGTTGCGGTCGAACTCATCGGGACCCGCCGCTGACGTGCTCACGGCCATGGCATCCATCACTGAGAACACCAGAGAGGGTTTCATTTAATGCCATGTCAGCATACAATACTATTTTCATGGCAAAAATTCAATTACAAAAATACAAATGTCATATAAATACAATAAAAAAAAAAAAGTCTTATTACACAATTCTTTTTTAAAGTAACATCCAAAACCTTTTCAGGCATAATCTTACTAAATAAGTCCTTCGAACACGAGAGAAGCGGTCAGAAAATACACCTCATCTACTCAAACATCTCGCACAGACACGAGAGACCAGTGGACGAAACATTTTTACATAATACACTGCATTTATGCATTTACCAGATGCTTTTATCCACAGCAAAACACCAGCTGTTGCACATGGAGAACGCAGACCGAAAGAGAGATGCATATGAATAAAACGGTAACACTTTACAATAAGGTGTATTAGTTAATGTATTAACTAACCATGAGCAATACATTTGTTACTGTATTTATTAATATTTGTTAATGTTAGGTAATAAAAATACAGCTGGTCATGTTAGTTCACAGTGCATTAAATAACGTTAACAAATACAAGCTTTGATTTTAATAATGCATTAGTAAATGTTGAAATGAATATCAACTAAGATTAATAAATGCTGTGGAAGTATTGTTCTTTCTTAGGTCATGTTAACTAATGAACCTTATTGTAAAGTGTTACCAATAAAACAACCAGTTAAAGAAGAAATAAACAATCTTTTTGCACATGTTAATCAACCCATCTGTTAACTAACGGTGTCAATTACACTAATAAAGAGTGAGATGTGAAAAACAATGAATGTTGCATTGAGCTCAGACACAGTTACAGAAACACACTGCATAATGAAATGAGCATTTACAGGTCAAAGGTCACGCAGAACGAGAGCAATGACGAACAGAGGGAAAGAAACAAAATATGACGAGATCTGGTTTCCATGAATAGTCACGCTAAAAGCATTTCTAGCAGCTATAATAATAATGATAATAATACGTGTGTGTTATTCTCCAGGTCATCATGTTCTTCCTGGAAGCGATAGGCTTGTTTTGCTCAGCGAGAGGAACAGATAACAAACAGCAGTAGAGATGCATGGCGTAGCATGCAGAAACGCATGCATGTGCGTGTGTGTGTGTGTGTGTGTGTGTGTGTGTGTGTGTGTGAGCAGGAGAACAAAAGCAGGAGGAGCTTCATTCAGATTCCTTGAAGACGCTGTGATCAGTACATCAGTCGCCACATCAATATCAATCCTTCACCCACGACACTCTCACACACACACACACAAATCGACTGAACAGAATCAGTAAATTCATGGAAATGTTGAACCTTTAAAATCAAAACGAAACTTTTTAAATATGTGAAGTGCTATTTAGTATGAATGAAACATGTACTAATGCTCACAATACCCTATTTGGGTAATAAAAAAATAAAATAAAAAAAGTAAACATGCAAATCCATTAGTTTTTTTTTTCATATTAAATGTAATACTTTATAATACAACTTTAGACCTTTCTAATGATTTATAGGAAAATGAAGCAGAATTTTCAAGTGCTCAACCAAACAGGATTGGATGTTGTTTGGATTGTGATTAGGGATATTGGGCTATGTAAATAAATCTGGCTTTATGTTAAGAAAGGGGTTTACATTTGGCAAATAAAAAAAAAACACTGTTTGTTTGAAAACACTTCTGTCATGACAACTCTGAGTGTTCGGGATGGTAATGAATATGACATTGTTGATCGGTTTGATCTTGGCGGAATAGATCTGCTATGCTGCTGTTATTATTTCTGTTATTACTGCCGCTGCTGCTGCTTTTCTGCCGCTGCTTTTCTGCCGCTGTTTCTATTTCTGCCGCTGCTGCCATTTCTGCCGCGCTGCCATTTCTGCCACTGCTGCTTTTCTGCTGCTATTTCTGCCGCGCTGCCCTTTCTCCTGCTGCTGCCATTTCTGCCGCTGCTGCTTTTCTGCCGCTGTTTCTCCTGCTGCTGCCCTTTCTATTTCTGTCGCCGCTGCTGCTATTTCTGCTGCCGCTGCAACTATTTCTGCCGCCGCCGCTGCTATTTCTGCCGCCGCCGCTGCTATTTCTGCCGCCGCCGCTGCTATTTCTGCTGCTGCCCCTATTTCTGCCGCTGTTTCTATTTCTGCCACTGCTGCCATTTCTGCCACTGCTGCTTTTCTGCTGCTATTTCTGCCGCCGCTGCTGCTATTTCTGCTGCTGCCCCTATTTCTGCCGCTGTTTCTATTTCTGCCACTGCTGCTATTTCTGCCGCTGCTGCCATTTCTGCCGCCATTTCTGCCGCTGCTGCCATTTCTGCCGCGCTGCCATTTCTGCCGCCATTTCTGCCGCTGCTGCCATTTCTGCCGCGCTGCCATTTCTGCCACTGCTGCTTTTCTGCTGCTATTTCTGCCGCGCTGCCCTTTCTCCTGCTGCTGCCATTTCTGCCGCTGCTGCTTTTCTGCCGCTGTTTCTCCTGCTGCTGCCCTTTCTATTTCTGCTGCCGCTGCAGCTATTTCTGTCGCCGCTGCTGCTATTTCTGCTGCCGCTGCAACTATTTCTGCCGCCGCCGCTGCTATTTCTGCCGCCGCTGCTATTTCTGCCACCGCTGCTGCTATTTCTGTCGCCGCTGCTATTTCTGCCGCCGCTGCAACTATTTCTGCCACCGCTGCAACTATTTCTGTCGCCGCTGCTATTTCTGCCGCCGCTGCAACTATTTCTGCCACTGCTGCTGCTATTTCTGCCGCCGCTGCTATTTCTGCCGCCGCTGCTATTTCTGCCACCGCTGCTGCTATTTCTGTCGCCGCTGCTATTTCTGCCGCCGCTGCAACTATTTCTGCCACCGCTGCAACTATTTCTGTCGCCGCTGCTATTTCTGCCGCCGCTGCAACTATTTCTGCCACCGCTGCAACTATTTCTGCCACCGCTGCTATTTCTGCCACCGCTGCAACTATTTCTGCCACCGCTGCTGCTATTTCTGTCGCCGCTGCTATTTCTGCCGCCGCTGCTATTTCTGCCACCGCTGCAACTATTTCTGCCACCGCTGCTGCTATTTCTGTCGCCGCTGCTATTTCTGCCGCCGCTGCAACTATTTCTGCCACCGCTGCTATTTCTGCCACCGCTGCAACTATTTCTGCCACCGCTGCTGCTATTTCTGCCACCGCTGCTGCTATTTCTGCCACCGCTGCTGCTATTTCTGTCGCCGCTGCTATTTCTGTCGCCGCTGCTATTTCTGCCACCGCTGCAACTATTTCTGCCACCGCTGCAACTATTTCTGCCACCGCTGCTGCTATTTCTGCCGCCGCTGCTGCTATTTCTGCCACCGCTGCAACTATTTCTGCCACCGCTGCTGCTATTTCTGCCGCCGCTGCTGCTATTTCTGCCACTGCTGCTGCTATTTCTGCCGCCGCTGCAACTATTTCTGCCACCGCTGCTGCTATTTCTGCCACTGCTGCTGCTATTTCTGCCGCCGCTGCAACTATTTCTGCCACCGCTGCTGCTATTTCTGCTGGTTATTGCTGTTGCAGAGCAAGTAAGACATGCTGCTTCTGTACAATATAGCATAAACGAACAGACGTAGCAGATCTATACAGGTGGAGCTGGGGAAGGTGGAGGGTTTCTGAAAGTGCTGCAACTGCTACAGCGAATGCAGACCAAGTATTTAAAGGTTGAGCAGCGAGCGAGCTCATTGGCTACTGATACAGCAGGAACCAATCAGCTGTGCCCTATAGAGAATGATGTGAATAAGGTTGGTGTTTTGTGTTCCCTGTGTGGAACATTAATGTACTTCGTCGGTCAAATGCCTGTTTAAGTGATGAACTGCACTACTTGTGTTTATTTTCAAAGATGCTAAAAACAGACATTTTATTCTTGTGCTACAATTATGTGGCCTTTAGTATTTTAATTGCATAATATAATGCAATTACAGAGCTTAATTTTAAGAATCTGATTACAGTTAATCAGTTACTACTTAGCACTGTATATATAGGCTATATGAAATATTATACATGTATTATTTTTCCAAATAAATGCAAAACGATTAGCAAAATAAAAAAAGAACAAAAAAACTTTAAATAAATAACTAAAACATTACATTTTACATAAGACTATTATAGGTACAGATTAGTTAGACCAGATTAGTTGGCCATTATTTTGAATCACAATTATGAAGAGTTTACACAAAAATTTCAAACAAAATGATGTTTCTTTTATTTAAATGTAAGTGATTCATAAATTTAAACTGTATATATATATACACTTCACTTATATTTCACTGCACTTAATGGTAATTCTTGTACAATTTATAGGGGTGGTGCTAGACTGTCAACTGTCACTTTTTTGTGCATAATAGTCAAGTAGTGATAGTTGATATATTGTTTCAACCCAAGTTTCACTTCCCTGTTCTTCAAGAATGAACCACATTTAACTTCCCTGAGACTGAATATTATGAGTTCGATCAGGAATTGTGTAACCAGTTTCAACCAGTTATTTCTAACAATGTGGTCTGTGCAAAACAAAAGCTTCTTCCAAGAGTGAGGGGAAAAAGAAAGCTCAGCAGTAAACACAACGCTTCATAAAACACAAATATATCATCCGAAGAATGAGACGCACAACATCACAACACACTGATGTTTGAAGGCTTGCATAATTCAGAATGTCAGTCAATGTTTCTTGTCCTAATTCAGTTTTGCATGATCATCCTTCATCCTCTCGATGGCACAGAAATGCAAGGCTGTTTTATGCAAATGAGCTGCTCTCTGCTGATTGGCTGATGTCTTAAGGCGCATAAACACAGATCAGAATGAAGCTTATGAACTTCTTCGCCTCAATTGGGGACATTTAATATTAAACAATATTATTGATCTCCTGCATTGACACTATTATATGAAAACTGAGCTGGACGATGACATCACTGTTTCTCCAGAGCGCCTATATATATATAAATGAACTAAATTAATAACTTTTTACAACAAAAATGAAGCATCACTGAACTGACTTAAGCTGGACTGTGACGCTATTCTCTTCTGGAAACACACTTTGTTGCATTATTTTCCTGTTATCTCTGTAAAGCTGCTTTGAAACACTCTGTATTGTTAAATAAATGTAAAGATCTGAAGATGAGTCACACCGAACATGAAATGCATTTAGACACAAACCATCCATTCAGAAACCATGAGCCGCTGTTAAACACAGGCTGTGTTCGGACAGGCCACAAAACTGCAAAAGATTCTGTTTCTGTTCTTTTTAACTTTATATCCATCAAAGAATCCTGTTTTCAACACTGACAATAATCATAAATGTTTGAGCATCAGATCCTCATATTAGAGTGATTTCTGAAGGATCATGTGACACTGAAGACTGGAGTAATGATGCTGAAAATACAGCTTTGATCGCAGGAATAAATTACACTTTACTGTATATTCACATAGAAAACTGATGATTTACACTGTAAATAATATTTCAGTATGTTTACTGTATTTTTTAAACCAAATAAAGTCAGCCTTGGTGAAAATAAGAGACGTAAAAACTTTATTTTTTTTTACTTTTAAACTAAAATACACTGATTTTCAAAAGTAGTACGCCACGTTTGCATATGATCTCAGTAACATGTGCATGTTTAATTTAACAAGTAACAGATATAAAAAATGTATTACATAACCGCTTAAAATTCCTTAACTCTCGCCAGTCCAATAAAAAAATAATAAAGAGGAGGAGTGCACTACATTGCACATTTTGTCAAATGTTCGAATTCACATACTGTGTGTGTGTGTGTGTAAAAGCGCTAGTATTCCGGTACACAGTGTTACTGGTATTCTGGAAAACACACTTTTGCCCGTGTTTTTAATCAGATCCGACACTAAACATCTGATGTTTCCAGAAGGATCGGTGTAGCAGTGACACAGAGGCTCTCCAGCGAGTGTTTCCCGGAGCAGAACGAGGAGGAAAACGGCTGTGTGTGTGTGTAACCCAACGCCAGTGTTAAAGCCCACAGCTGAACTTCACCATAACAAGCCCAAACTGATCCCAGATCCGATAAGCGGCCGATCCGGAGAGCGCCGAGCTCAGACTCCCACGACACGCCGCATTCTTCCCAACGCGCAGAACTACTCACCCGTCGCAGGCCATGGAGGAAGAAACGCTCCGGGGAAACTCTCCGAATGCTAGACTTGACCCAGATCCGCACATCAGAGACTCTGAACTTTAGACCTTGTTTTGAGCGTTCGCTAGGAGAAGAAAAGGCCAGAGCGGGGCGGGAGCTTTCAGAGGAACAGGGGCCCGAATCCCGTCAGAGGGGCCCGTTTAGGGAGAACACACACACACACACACACACACACACACACACACACACACAG
>NW_026606875.1:1110000-1120000 GCF_029890125.1 Rhinichthys klamathensis goyatoka
TCTAAAATGCAATAAAATAAGACAAGATAAAACAAAAATATGAAACAAAATTCAGAACTACCTGTATTTTCAAAACAATAAAAAAAACATTATATAAAATAAAATCAGATTAAAGACATTTGAAAATGTCATAAGAATAAATTCTAAAGCTAATACGGCTGCAAAAATGTGGGAATAAAAAAAATGAATAGCAAATGTGATTATTCTTAAAATGAAATTAAAAAAGCAACAAAATTTGATCAAAAATCTTAATATCGATACTTGTAAAACACTAATAATAAATAATAATAATAATATATTACTACCAGCAACAGTAATCATATTTATAAATTATTAAACAAAATAAGAGATATTGAAATGCATTGTGACACTTTCTGGTTGTCTCTAATCATGTTAAAACATATTAAAAACTAAATGTACCGTCTTTTAATCTGCAGAATTGGTAGAACAGAATTTGTTTACATGAAAAGAAATGCAGGAGTGTGTCTGTGAACACTGAAAATATTATTTCAATCGTCACCTGAAAGAACTTAAAACAATGTTTACTTCATTGAAAAACACTTAGATGCTAAAATAAAAACATCCATTCAGGTGAAGTTGAAATGAAGTTAGGAGTTACAGTAAGTGTTTTACTTCAATTATAACAGTTGTCTCTTTTCTGTATTTGACAACTTAATATAAAATAAAATACAAATTAAATTAAATAGGCACAAGACAACCAAATACAAACATTGACCTCTGCTCTAGTTTAGTTTGTAATAAAGCTGGTATTGTGGTCTATGAACACTGAGACTCTATGACGATCGGCGTTCGTAGATCGACTGGTAGAGACTGTTTTTCAAAGATGGCTTCTGCCTGTATACGCGAAGTTGACTGTATGTATAAAATATCTTCTTATTAAACTGTCTGGACACTGACAAAGTTCTCAATGCTTCGGTTTGAAGGTAGGGACCCTCATTATGCTACCGTGCTAGTGTGGGGCTATTTTGAGCCTTGTTAGTGGTATTAACAAGTGATTTTTATTTGTCATTGATCTATGCCCAATATACTAGCGTTATACTAGCTTTATAGGCTAAACTGTTTTTAGAGATAAAACTATTTACATTCGATAATCATGAAAACAAATCTCAGATAACGGTTGACTAGGTAACTGTGTAATTAGACCAAAGGTTCATTTTGCGCCGGAGTTCTCCTTTAACAGTTGGCCAATATGGTGGTGACACCAGCGCGACCTCTAACAAAACGTTTTTTCTGTCAAATTCAGTCGCACTTTGAAGAAAAGTTTTAGTTTTTCATGAGAATTTGTGACTTCCTACTTTTTTCCATAAATTGGGGACTTGAAATGGCTAGTAAGTCATTAACTGCTCCTCTGCCGCCATCTACTGGTTATAGTGGTAATTTCATGTTTTTTTTTATTTTTTATAAAGGTGTTTGTTTGCCACAAAGGGGTTTTAGAGTTTAAAAAAAATTGGCGCACCGGCAGGACAAAAGGTCGCAAAATGTGACCATTTGATTGCAGTCTGGAGCCCTGTGTGCGTGGAAAACTAAGTACGCACAAAAAGTGTGCTTAAGCAATTTT
Source organism: Rhinichthys klamathensis goyatoka (assembly GCF_029890125.1). Classification (NCBI taxonomy): domain Eukaryota; kingdom Metazoa; phylum Chordata; class Actinopteri; order Cypriniformes; family Leuciscidae; genus Rhinichthys; species Rhinichthys klamathensis. The sequence goes on from NW_026606875.1 coordinate 1,111,580, forward strand.
CCACACACATACACTATATTGCCAAAGGTATTGGGACACCCCTCCAAATAATTGAATTCAGGTTATTCAACCACTTCCACAGTGTCAGATTATTTTCCTTAATCCTCTTTCAGCACAAAAGAACCGTGTCTAAAGTGCTGTAAAGAGAGAGTCAATCATTTCTGTTGCAACATCCAGTTCGTCTAAGCTATCTGGTATGCCGAGGAATAGACACTGATCAGGAAGATTATTTATAAAGCAATCTTTAGTGGTAGAAGTAATACACTTTGGCTGCGTTTACACTTGGCATTAACATGCGATCACCGTGATCTGATCAAGCAGATCGGATCCTAAGCCAATCAGGACACGGTGCGTTTACACCTGTCCACATCAAGTGGCTTCTGTACCTGGCTCCGGTGCAAAGTCGACCTGAAGTGGTGGGTTTTCTTTTAAAAACAGATTTCGGAGGATGAAGAGGCTGCAAGTGCTAATAATGTGGATAGATGGCGTAATGGAAACGGTACAGAGAAACGTATTCGAGACCGTTGCCAGCTGTGGAGGGGAAAATGCGCGTTCTTTACAGAAAATGAAGGGTTCTGCAACTTTCGGGTGTGAAGGCAAACATTTCAGTATATTTGAGATGTAGCCTACATGTACTTCACACTCGACTATCGCAAAACCACACAGCTCTCAGTTCCGGAGAGAGGAGGGGGAATAATGACAGTGGGGAGGGTGGGGGGGGGGTTTGGTCAGACAAGATGGCTGATTGCGTTTACATTACACTGAGATCCGATCTCAATGCGTCCTCGACTCCCTCCGAACCCTGGACACGCTGATCCCAGTGTTGTAGTCGAGTCACCAACTGTCGAGTCCAAGTCGAGTCTCGAGTCCCAGTGTTCGAGTCCGAGTCCAAGTCCGAGTCACCAAAGAAGAGTCCGAGTCGAGTCCAAGTCGAGTCACCATTACCCGTGTTCGAGTCCGAGTCGAAATTATATACACTTAAGCCAAATCAAGCAACATTTTTCAGGCACTCTTTCTTGCAGCTAGAAATGTGTATGATAGCCTATCACTAGAATTGCCTTTGACATTATCAAATCATTGTCAACTACCTGTGGCACGATTATATTTATTTAATTGTTTAAATACATTTTTGGATGATCATTGATCAGTCAACTGGAATGGATAAAGAAAACAAAAAAGAAAGCCTAATTGGACAGAGGAGGAGAAATGCATTCTTCTTGACGAATATGGTAAAAGAAAAACAATTTTGAAATTTTGAAAAGCAAACTAAATCCCAATGTAACTGCGGCAAAAACCCCCAGAAAATGCAGTGCTATAAGCAGTTGTAACTCTGCAGGAAAAGAGTGGTTGCGATGTGTGACATAGTCAAGGTCGCCGTCTAGTTTGTTAGCTAAAATAAACATAATTGTGTTATTGTGTATGATAAGCGGGATTAAGCGCTGAGCGCGCCCGAATTTGGCTCAGCGCCAGCCATAGCACGAAAGCATAGTTTAAATCTGGTAGTTATGTCACGTCACAGTACATTCGCTCCTTAGTGGTCAACTCAGCTGCTGCAAAGCGTGCCAAAATCGAAATTGCTGATTAGATGTAGAGGAACTTATCTAGTGTTAAATGAGTGTTGCGTTATCTCTCTCACGAGAATGCAGCGTAAAGTGAGTGACGTCAGTGAGTGTGTTGTCAAGCAAGGAGAGCGAGCGTTAGCAGTGTCTGTGAGGGAAAAAATAGATCACGGCCGGTCTTGGACCCCGAAACAGGAAAAGTGTAACATCTTATATCAAATTTTTATAACCTATTTAGTCAGAAACAACGTCATTCATTTGATGAATGCTCAAGTCCGATTTTATATTCTCGAGTCCGAGTCCAAGTATAGTCATCAGTCCGCGAGTCCAAGTCGTGTCACGAGTCCAGAGCATGGAGTCTCGAGTCGGACTCGAGTCCAGAGAATAAGGACTCGAGTCGGACTCGAGTCCGAGTCCAGGACTCGAGTACTCCATCACTGGCTGATCCGATATCATCATTTACACTCGTCTTTTCTATGTGTATGTGGACAACATCCGGATACAGGTCGCATGTTAATATTGCCAAAAGTATTGGGACACCCCTCCAAATCATTGAATTCAGGTGTTTCAATCACTTCCATGGCCACAGCTGTGTAAATCAAGAACCTAGGCATGCAGACGCTTCTACACACATCTGTGAAAGAATGGGTCGCTCTCAGAATGGGTCGCTCTCAGGAGCTCAGTGAATTTCGGCATGGTACCGTGATGGCTTTCCACCTGTGCAATAAGTCCTCACTATTAAATATTCCACGGTCAAATGTTAGTTGTATTATAACAAAGTGGAAGCAATTGGGAACAACAGCAACTCAGCCACGAAGTGGAAGGCCGCGTAAAATCCCAGAGCGGGGTACACAGTGCTGCAGTGTCAACAGCTACAGACCTCCAAACTTCATGTGGCCTTCAGATGAGCTCAAGAACAGTGTGTAGAGCTTCATGTGCCTTGTCCAAATACACACACTTGCGGTCATGGCCACTTGAGAGCACGTGTACGCGACAAAGTAAGTGCGCAAGACTGTCCCATGTCTTAAAAATGCCAAATTGCAGTGCACACTAAACACACACTACCTCCAATACCGCTTCGAGGCTAAGCGTATCCCATCATGCATTATGTGCGGGAACTCTCCCGAGATGTCGAGGAAAACATTCCACAGAAATTTAAATGACTAATTAGATGCATCATTTGTTAGTAAAAACAAAGTGTTGCACATTTTATTGGTGCAAAGATGAGTATGGCATGTGAAGGCGTATTTTGAACAAACTGTTTTTATCACTTAATTAGAAGCACCACAATTTTAAATTCGCGTCTTCTCTTAGTTACATGGTGACTGCTTAACAGACATCAAAAAAGAGAACTCCAAGGCACTCTCAATTGAAAAACTTAAAAAGCCTTTATTACTATGGCATGGTCAAATTTTGGCATTTAGTTTCCCATCCAAAGAGCACCTCTATCTTAACCAAACTTTGGAGTCCAGGAAGCGCTCCTCTACCCCTCCGGTTTTCTTTGCTTAACAGACATGTAGACGTTTATTTTAAAATGCAACACACTGAAAATATAATAAATAAAAGCTCTGTAAACACTTGCATTTTTTTGCAAGACTATAAGGCTCAATCCCAATTCACCCCTTGGCCCTTGTTTTCGAGTGTACCCCTTGGACACCTAGACGTGAACGCGCAAAACAGAGGGGTAGGGCCAAGGGGTGAATTGGGATTGAGCCTAAGTGTGTCCCATCGAGTAATCAAAAAGGTCTAAACACACTTGCAGTCTTTACGCTTACTTGTACACTTAGGCCAAATACAGGAAATACGTCATGCAAGTAGACAAGTGGTCAAGTGCACAGACCGCAAGGCAATGAAATGGGTTTCCATGGTTGAGCAGCTGCAAGCCTTACATCACCAAGTGCAATGCAAAGCGTGGGATGCAGTGTGTGTAAAGCACACCGCCACTGGACTCTAGAGCAGTGGAGACGTGTTCTCTGGAGTGACGAATCACACTTCTCTGTCTGGGAATTCGATGGACGAGTCTGGGTTTGGCGGTTGCCAGGAGAACAGTACTTGCCTGAAGTTTGGTGGAGGGAGGATTATGGTGCGGGGTTGTTTGGTGGAGGGGGGGGGGGGATTATGGTGCGGGGTTGTTTGGTGGAGGAGGGATTATGGTGTGCGGTTGTTTGGTGGTGGGGGGATTATGGTGTGGGGTTGTTTGGTGGTGGGGGGATTATGGTGTGGGGTTGTTTGATGGAGGGGGGATTATGGTGCGGGGTTGTTTGGTGGAGGGGGGGGGGGGGATTATGGTGCGGGGTTGTTTGATGGAGGGGGGATTATGGTGCGGGGTTGTTTGATGGAGGGGGGATTATGGTGCGGGGTTGTTAGGTGGAGGGGGGATTATGGTGCGGGGTTGTTTGATGGAGGGGGGATTATGGTGCGGGGTTGTTTGGTGGAGGGGGGATTATGGTGCGGGGTTGTCTGGTGGATTATGGTGCGGGGTTGTTTGGTGGAGGGGGGATTAGGGTGTGCGGTTGTTAGGTGGAGGGGGGATTATGGTGCAGGGTTGTTTGTGGAGGGGGGATTATGGTGCAGGGTTGTTTGGTGGAGGGGGGTTATGGTGCGAGGTTGTTTGGTGGAGGGGGGATTATGGTGCGGGGCTGTTTGGTGGAGGGGGGATTATGGTGCAGGGTTGTTTGGTGTAGGGGGGATTATGGTGCAGGGTTGTTTGGTGGAGGGGGGGTTATGGTGCGAGGTTGTTTGGTGGAGGGGGGATTATGGTGTGGGGCTGTTTGGTGGAGGGGGGGTTATGGTGTGAGGTTGTTTGGTGGAGGGGGGATTATGGTGCGGGGTTGTTTGGTGGAGGGGGGATTATGGTGCAGGGTTGTTTGGTGAGGGGGGGTTATGGTGCGAGGTTGTTTGGTGGAGGGAGGATTATGGTGCGAGGTTGTTTGGTGGAGAGGGGATTATGGTGTGGGGTTGTTTGGTGGATTATGGTGTGGGGTTGTTTGGTGGAGGGGGGATTATGGTGTGGGGTTGTTTGGTGGAGGGGGGATTATGGTGCAGGGTTGTTTGGTGGAGGGGGGATTATGGTGTGGGTTTTTTTGGTGGAGGGGGGATTATGGTGTGGGGTTGTTTGGTGGAGGGGGGATTATGGTGCAGGGTTGTTTGGTGGAGGGGGGGTTATGGTGCGAGGTTGTTTGGTGGAGAGGGGATTATGGTGTGGGGTTGTTTGGTGGATTATGGTGTGGGGTTGTTTGGTGGAGGGGGGATTATGGTGTGGGGTTGTTTGGTAGAGGGGGGATTGTGGTGCAGGGTTGTTTGGTGGAGGGGGGATTATGGTGCAGGGTTGTTTGGTGGAGGGGGGATTATGGTGTGGGGTTGTTTGGTAGAGGGGGGATTATGGTGCAGGGTTGTTTGGTGGAGGGGGGATTATGGTGCAGGGTTGTTTGGTGGAGGGGGGATTATGGTGTGGGGCTGTTTGGTGGAGGGGGGATTATGGTGCGGGGTTGTTTGGTGGAGGGGGGGTTATGGTGTGAGGTTGTTTGGTGGAGAGGGGATTATGGTGTGGGGTTGTTTGGTGGATTATGGTGTGGGGTTGTTTGGTGGATTATGGTGTGGGGTTGTTTGGTGGAGGGGGGATTATGGTGTGGGGTTGTTTGGTGGAGGGGGGGATTATGGTGCAGGGTTGTTTGGTGGAGGGGGGATTATGGTGTGGGGTTGTTTGGTGGAGGGGGTATTATGGTGTGCGGTTGTTAGGTGGAGGGGGGATTATGGTGCAGGGTTGTTTGGTGGAGGGGGGATTATGGTGTGGGGTTGTTTTGGACACTTTCATGCTCTCAACTTTGTGGGAAGAATTTAGGGATGTTCCTGTTCCCACTTGACTGCGCACCAGTGCACAAAGCAAGGTCCGTAACGACATGGGTGAGCGAGTTTGGTGTGGAGAGTGCACACAGTCCTGACCTCAACCCGATAGAACACCTTTGGGATTAATTAAGCAGAGACTGCGAGCCAGGCCTTCTCGTCTAACATCAGGGCCTGACCTCACAGATGCGCTTCTAGAAGAATGCTCAAAAATTCCCATAAACACACTCCTAAACCTTGGGGAAAGCCTTCCCAGAAGAGTTGAAGCTGTTATAGCTGCCAACTCCATATTAAACCCTACGGAAACCCTACCCTAAGTTCATGTGCATGTAAAGGCAGGCGTCCCAAAACTTTTGGCAATATAGTGTACATCAGGCCCCAACGTTTATACATCAGGCCCCAGGATCCGAGAAATACGCTCCAAACAAGACAGGTGTGAAAACGCCCTAAATACTCAAAAAACAAGACAGGTGTGAAAACGCCATAAAACCGTTTGTCGGGTCACATGACTAAGTCTAAACTAGATGATCAACTGTGATGTTCACCCGAGGAATCAGAGGATCAGGTGCCGCTGCGACGGGTCTGTACACGTTCGGCACGTGTGGAGAATGAGGCAAATTTACTTAATATAACATTCCTGTTCCCAGAGGACACCGGGACACCCACGAAGCCCAGCTTTTGAGTTAACAAAAATGAGAATGTTATAATAAGAGTTACTCAGACGTCTGACACACTGGAGACTGCAAATGCCACAACGGGATAAAATTACTGAACTTCACATCTGGTGTGGAGGTGCATATAATCATAAACGGACCTAGTTCTGAAAACTCAAATCAGAATCATAACACGGTAACACTTTACAATAAGGTTCAGTAGTTAGCATGAACTAATAATGAACTGCACTTATATAGCATTTATTAATATTTGTTAATGTTCATTTCAACATTTACTAATACTTAATGAACCTTATTGTAAAGTGTTACCGTTAAAATAATATAAAGTAAAGAAAGTTGGCCCCCACAGCGGCCAGGTGATATTGACTGGCCCTCGAGAGTCTCCAGCTCGACTCCTACAGTAGTTTCATCCGTTTCAGCTGTTAATCGTCAGGGTTAGTTCATTACTATCACCAGCAGTCTGAGCTGGGCTCTCGGTGAAGACACACACACACACACACACACACACAGGTTCTGTGATCCCAGAACCAGCACGGCTTCTTACAGGTGTGAGAAAAGTGGAACGATTCATTCACACCACGACCCTTCAGTCCAACTCTGACACCAGCTGGAAGGAAAATGATTCAATCTCGTTTGAGCTGTAAACAACTCTCACACACACACACACACACACGCCTAGGGTTTCCATGTTTTATGGAGACTTTTCATAGACGTAATGGTTTATATTGCACAAACTGTATATTCTGTCCCCTTACTTACACTAACCCTACACACACACCAACCCAACCCTTAAAACTATCAATCACACACACACAAACCCGATCCCTAAACCTACCAATCACACACACACAAACCCAATCCCTAAACCTACCAATCACACACACACACACACACACACAACCTGATCCCTAAACCTACCAATCACACACACAAACAAACGAAACCCAACCCCTAAAACTACCAATCACACACACACACACACACACGATCCCTAAACCTACCAATCACACACACACACACACACACACACACACACACAAACAAACGAAACCCAACCCCTAAAACTACCAATCACACACACACACACAAACAAACGAAACCCAACCCCTAAACCTACCAATCACACACAGACACAAACAAACCCGACCCCTAAAGCTACCAATCACACACACAAACCTCACACACACAAACCTTACACACACACACACACACCTGACCCCTAAACCTACCCAACACACACACACACACACACACGACCCCTAAACCTACCCAACACACACACACACACCTGACCCCTAAACCTACCCAACACACACACACACAAACAAACCCGACCCCTAAACCTACCCAACGCACACACACTAACCCGACCCCTAAACCTACCCATCACACACACACACACACACTAACCCGACCCCTAAACCTACCCATCACACACACACACACACACACACACTAACCCGACCCCTAAACCTACCCATCACACACACTAACCCGACCCCTAAACCTACCCAACGCACACACACTAACCCGACCCCTAAACCTACCCATCACACACACACACACACTAACCCGACCCCTAAACCTACCCATCACACACACACACACACGACCCCTAAACCTACCCATCACACACACACACTAACCCGACCCCTAACCCGACCCATCACACACACACACACACGACCCCTAAACCTACCCATCACACACACACACACACACACACACGACCCCTAAACCTACCCAACACACACACACACTTACCCGACCCCTAAACCTACCCATCACACACACACACTTATGTAGGGTTTACCAGGACACTCTCACACATTTTAAATCAAATAATATTAAATAATAATATTAATAACAATTTAAAAATTCTATTTATTTTCAGTAGGCCTATTTCTTCTGGATTTTTAGTTTCAGCAAATAAATAAATAGAATTTTGTTTTAACAAAACAGTTTTGCAGTCTTAATCCTATAATTATTTTCAATAAATGGACTTTATATTAAAAAAACAACTGTAAATGCGAGTTTAAACATGTAAGCTTACTGTCACTGTTGACTTTTACAAGCTAAACTAGATTCTGAATTTGAGCAATAACTGCACACTACTCATAACACTCAACAACGCACCACAAACCCCTCTCAGATCTTATCGGCAAACAGTCAAAAAAACCCAGAAGAAGCTGGCAGAGAAAGTGTGTGTGTAGAGCGTGTGTAAACACACATCAGCTGCCGACACACACGCCGGCGAGATCTCACACACACACCAGATAACTCGACGCTTCAGGAAATAAACTCTACTTCAGCAGAGTTGCATAACAGCACGTCGAGTCCGAGCG
>NW_026606875.1:1125000-1140000 GCF_029890125.1 Rhinichthys klamathensis goyatoka
CAGGGTAACCCCGAGCCCGCTCACACCCGTCCCGCTCAGCAGGGTAACCCCGAGCCCGCTCACACCCGTCCCGCTCGAGCAGGGTAACCCCGAGCCCGCTCACACCCGTCCGGCTCGAGTTGATCCGAGTCTGCGGTCCCAGTTACAGCAGGAGCGTCTAAACCAGTCCAACGGTGATCAAACCGCTTTAAACCCACTGATGAATAACACACACACCGCCCTCTACGAAGGAGGAAACGCACCACACACACACACACACACACACACACACACTCCCACACACACACTCAGGACGTCCCGCACGCGTGGGACAGCACCAGAACATGAACTCACAACATCACACCGTGTCTAAAGAATGTGCTGCGGAAAGTTTTCCTTAGTGTAATGGTTTTGTATTTTAATAACAACAAAAAAAGAGAAAGAGATAAATGGCATTATTACAATACATGTCAAAAAATGATACTTTTTATATATTTAGCTGTACTGCTGTTAATTTAATCAATTACATTAAATACTTTAGCCAGAGTATTTAAATGATTACATTTATATATTCAATTAACTTTTACTTTTCTAAAATATGTACAGTATGTGTATATTTTACAGGTGAAACTCGAAAAATGAGAATATGGTGCAAAAGTTCATTTATTTCAGTAATTCAACTTAAAAGGTGAAACTAATATATTATATAGACTCATTACATGCAAAGTGAGATATTTCACGCCTTTATTTGTTATAGTTTTGATGATTATGGCTTACAGCTTATGAAAACCTTTTCACAATATTCTAATTTTGACTTTGGGGTTTTCATAAGCTCACCCAAACTCTTGCACTTGGACACTACAGACACATGTTCATCATTGCCCTGATGGTGTAAACGGGGATTTTGTTTCGTGAAGCTCAATATCTCATCATTTCTATATTCTGTGGTTTTGAGCTTTGTGTTCCTCATATTTAACCTCCTGTGAAACAAGAAGTCATTTCTAGACACTGTCATGTTCCTCGTCACCCTGCTGTGCCATTTAGAAGATATTTTACTCATAAAAAATTCTAGGGGTGCCAATAGTGATGGTGTTTGAGGAACACGTTTACTTCATAATGTGATTTACACCCCACTTTCAATTCTTTTACTTCAATAAAAGGTTAGATGTTTTCAGCAGTTTTTTAATGAAAGATGAAAAGGATTAACAATGCAGATTTTCACAGCCATCTTTGATCACATTTACCAGGGCTGTCAATAATTCCGACCACAACTGTGTGTGTGTGTGTGTGTGTGTGTGTGTGTGTGTGTGTGTGTGTGTGTGTGTGTGTGTGTGTGTGTGTGTGTGTGTGTGTGTGTGTGTGTGTGTGTGTGTGTATATGTATTGATACACTCACGGTGCCACACCATTTCCTTGCTACTTTCAGTTCCTCTAAACTCGAGCAGTGCCAGTCTCTCATAACTGTTTCAAAGTAAAAACACTTATTAATTTGAGCCTTTTTATGGTTTAAAACATAAATAGAATCCAGTTGACTTTATTATTCTATTTTTTTTTATTCCACTAGCAAATAATTTTCTAGTTTTGCATAAATCAGCTACATTTAATTATTCTATTTAATCATTTTTTGAATTATTCATTTATGATTTTTTGAAAAATAAATAAATTTACAAATAAATCCTCTTAAAAACTTTTAAATACTGTAATCAAAAAATTAATATAATAAAGAAAAATAATAAGAACACACAAATATTTTTAGTTTCTTAGTTTAAAGCAGATCTCACACTCCTCACAGTGAAAACACTGATGTGGATCAATTCTATTCAAATTAAACAATTACTATACAATAAATATTTTTCATGCATTTAAAATTTTGGGGGTTTTTAAACTAATTTTTTAATGTATTTATTTGAAATACACTTAAATAAAATAAATAGTTTAATTTAAAGTTTAAAAAGTTTAGTTTAAACTTTAATATAGTCATCAAAAATAAAATAATAATAATAATAATTCACAAATATTCTTAACAGTGTTTAAAGCAGATCTTACATTTTAGGGCAAAAAAAATAGTTATAATAATAAATTAAACTCAAATAATTAAATAAGTAAAAATTGGAACAATTGAAATTTGTATTTAAATGCATTTATTAAGTTTATTTATTTGAAATAAAATAGTTCTAGAAATATTAATAAATGCTAATAAAAATGGTTTTGATTCTACAGTCATCAAAAAATGATAATAATAATACATAAACATTCTTAAAGTTTCTTACACTTTAAAGCAGACTTTAGAGCAGAAACGCTTGAACTGATAAAGTAAATTCAAATAATTAATTTACCTTTTAATTTTTTTTATGCATTTATTTGGAATAAATAATTTTACAAATATAAAAATAATGAGAACTGATTATACAAATCAACAAAAACAATAATAATACACAAATACTCTCACAGTGTATAAAGCAGATCTCACATTCGAGAGTTTAGAAACACTAAACGTTATTAAAACGTCATCTTGGCGAACAAACCACGACTGTGGCATAATCCACAAACTATCATTAGCATGAAGAATCTTTCTAAAACACCCAAACCGTGTCTCTAAGGGAAACAAAACACAGACGGCGAAACAGAAGCAGACGGAAAAAAAGAGGGAAAAAAGAGGGAAAAAAACTCGGGAAGAAATTCTTGAATGGGACAGACATGCTGTATCCCGTCCCCCTCGTGTTCCCTCAGACACATCCGGCGGATTCCATCGCATCAGCACTTCCTGTCGGGGGAGGGGAACACAGGAAGGGGAGGGGCTCCCGCACGGGGGCTTGTCACGCGGCAGCCAATCAGAAGCCTCGGGCTCGGGTTACACAGCCAATCAGAGCAGCTGTACCCTGATGCAAGGCCCCTCGACACACACACACACACACACCCTGCATTCCTCTGACAAGTGAACGAGTGACAACTCAAAACATGAGGTTAAATAACCACATACCCTACAGCTGAACAAGACTATCTTTTTTGAGTGATAAACAGTTATAATATGATGTTACGTGGTTTAAACTCGTGTATTGAGTTAGATATATTAGGTTGTTTGAACACAATTAAATTAAGTTGTAACAAAATGTAAAAAAAATTGTGTTGTGTTCAATTTAATTAAGCTAGAGGCAAATTCTTTTTTTGAGTGTGATATACAATTTAAAATAAGCTAAAGTAACACAATTTTGTAATATTTTGTTACAACTTAATGTGTTTGATTACCTTAATAAATTTAACTCAATACACGGTTGAACAACCACATCGCTGTATATCCCCTCACAAAAGAAGAATTTGTCTCTAGCTTATTTTAATTAATTAAATTGAACAAAAGAAACACGATTTCTTTTACATTTTTGTTAAAGCTTAATTTAATTGTGTTCAATCAACCTAATAACTCAATACACGGGGTGAAACAACCACATTACATCATATTATAGCTGTATATCACACTTTTAAAAAAGAATTGGTCTCATTCAATTTAATTAATTAAAACAAACTAAAGTAACAACTTAATTTAATTGTGTTCAATCAACCTATTATATTTAACTCAATCCATGAGGTTAAACCACATAACATCATATTATCGCTGTTTATCACTGACACTTTTATCTATTTAACTTGAGTAAACTTTAGTCTTAGGACTGTGTCTCTTTTAAACATGCATGTTCATTTCTATATAGATTCTAATTTGGTTGTTGTAGCGGATTTATTTATTACCGTATTAGAAGTGGTGTTTGTGTGATTTTACTGTGTGCAAGGGTTATGAGTCATGTGTAAGGGTTATGAGTCGTGTGTAAGGGTTATGAGTCGTGTGTAAGGGTTATGAGCCGTGTGTAAGGGTTATGAGCCGTGTGTAAGGGTTATGAGCTGTGTGTAAGGGTTATGAGCCGTGTGTAAGGGTTATGAGCTGTATTTAAGGGTTATGAGCCGTGTGTAAGGGTTATGAGCTGTGTAAGGGTTATGAGTTGTGTGTAAGGGTTATGAGCTGTGTGTAAGGGTTATGAGCCGTGTGTAAGGGTTATGAGCCGTGTGTAAGGGTTATGAGTCATGTGTAAGGGTTATGAGTTGTGTGTAAGGGTTATGAGCTGTGTGTAAGGGTTATGAGCCGTGTGTAAGGGTTATGAGCTGTGTGTAAGGGTTATGAGCCGTGTGTAAGGGTTATGAGCTGTGTAAGGGTTATGAGTTGTGTGTAAGGGTTATGAGCTGTGTGTAAGGGTTATGAGCCGTGTGTAAGGGTTATGAGTCGTGTGTAAGGGTTATGAGCCGTGTGTAAGGGTTATGAGCTGTGTAAGGGTTATGAGTTGTGTGTAAGGGTTATGAGCTGTGTGTAAGGGTTATGAGCCGTGTGTAAGGGTTATGAGTCATGTGTAAGGGTTATGAGTCGTGTGTAAGGGTTATGAGTCGTGTGTAAGGGTTATGAGCCGTGTGTAAGGGTTATGAGCCGTGTGTAAGGGTTATGAGCTGTGTGTAAGGGTTATGAGCCGTGTGTAAGGGTTATGAGCTGTATTTAAGGGTTATGAGCCGTGTGTAAGGGTTATGAGCTGTGTAAGGGTTATGAGTTGTGTGTAAGGGTTATGAGCTGTGTGTAAGGGTTATGAGCCGTGTGTAAGGGTTATGAGCCGTGTGTAAGGGTTATGAGTCATGTGTAAGGGTTATGAGTTGTGTGTAAGGGTTATGAGCTGTGTGTAAGGGTTATGAGCCGTGTGTAAGGGTTATGAGCTGTGTGTAAGGGTTATGAGCCGTGTGTAAGGGTTATGAGCTGTGTAAGGGTTATGAGTTGTGTGTAAGGGTTATGAGCTGTGTGTAAGGGTTATGAGCCGTGTGTAAGGGTTATGAGCCGTGTGTAAGGGTTATGAGTTGTGTGTAAGTGTTATGAGTCGTGTGTAAGGGTTATGAGCCGTGTGTAAGGGTTATGAGCTGTGTAAGTGTTATGAGTCGTGTGTAAGGGTTATGAGTTGTGTGTAAGGGTTATGAGCTGTGTGTAAGTGTTATGAGCCGTGTGTAAGGGTTATGAGTTGTGTGTAAGGGTTATGAGCTGTGTGTAAGTGTTATGAGTCGTGTGTAAGGGTTATGAGTCGTGTGTAAGGGTTATGAGTCGTGTGTAAGGGTTATGAGCTGTGTGTAAGTGTTATGAACTGTGTGTAAGGGTTATGAGCTGTGTGTAAGGGTTATGAGCCGTGTGTAAGGGTTATGAGCTGTGTAAGGGTTATGAGTTGTGTGTAAGGGTTATGAGCTGTGTGTAAGTGTTATGAGTCGTGTGTAAGGGTTATGAGCCGTGTGTAAGGGTTATGAGCCGTGTGTAAGGGTTATGAGCCGTGTGTAAGGGTTATGAGCCGTGTGTAAGGGTTATGAGCCGTGTGTAAGGGTTATGAGCCGTGTGTAAGGGTTATGAGCCGTGTGTAAGTGTTATGAGCTGTGTAAGGGTTATGAGTCGTGTGTAAGGGTTATGAGCCGTGTGTAAGGGTTATGAGTCGTGTGTAAGGGTTATGAGCTGTGTAAGGGTTATGAGTCATGTGTAAGGGTTATGAGCTGTGTAAGGGTTATGAGTCGTGTGTAAGGGTTATGAGCTGTGTAAGGGTTATGAGTCGTGTGTAAGGGTTATGAGCTGTGTAAGGGTTATGAGCTGTGTGTAAGTGTTATGAGCTGTGTAAGGGTTATGAGTCGTGTGTAAGGGTTATGAGCTGTGTAAGGGTTATGAGCTGTGTGTAAGTGTTATGAGCTGTGTAAGGGTTATGAGCTGTGTGTAAGCGTCATGAGCCGTGTGTAAGTGTTATGAGCTGTGTAAGGGTTATGAGCTGTGTGTAAGGGTTATGAGCTGTGTGTAAGCGTCATGAGCCGTGTGTAAGTGTTATGAGCTGTGTAAGGGTTATGAGCTGTGTGTAAGGGTTATGAGCCGTGTGTAAGTGTTATGAGCTGTGTAAGGGTTATGAGTCGTGTGTAAGGGTTATGAGCTGTGTAAGGGTTATGAGCTGTGTAAGGGTTATGAGTCGTGTGTAAGGGTTATGAGCTGTGTAAGGGTTATGAGCTGTGTGTAAGTGTTATGAGCTGTGTAAGGGTTATGAGCTGTGTGTAAGCGTCATGAGCCGTGTGTAAGGGTTATGAGCCGTGTGTAAGGGTTATGAGCTGTGTGTAAGGGTTATGAGCCGTGTGTAAGGGTTATGAGCTGTGTGTAAGGGTTATGAGCTGTGTAAGGGTTATGAGCTGTGTGTAAGGGTTATGAGCTGTGTAAGGGTTATGAGCTGTGTGTAAGTGTTATGAGCTGTGTAAGGGTTATGAGCTGTGTGTAAGTGTTATGAGCTGTGTGTAAGTGTTATGAGTCGTGTGTAAGGGTTATGAGCCGTGTGTAAGGGTTATGAGTCGTGTGTAAGGGTTATGAGTCGTGTGTAAGGGTTATGAGCCGTGTGTAAGGGTTATGAGCTGTGTGTAAGGGTTATGAGTCGTGTGTAAGGGTTATGAGCCGTGTGTAAGGGTTATGAGCCGTGTGTAAGGGTTATGAGCTGTGTGTAAGGGTTATGAGCCGTGTGTAAGGGTTATGAGCTGTGTGTAAGGGTTATGAGCTGTGTGTAAGGGTTATGAGCTGTGTGTAAGGGTTATGAGCTGTGTGTAAGGGTTATGAGCTGTGTGTAAGGGTTATGACTCGTGTGTAAGGGTTATGAGCTGTGTGTAAGGGTTATGAGCTGTGTGTAAGGGTTATGAGCTGTGTAAGGGTTATGAGCTGTGTGTAAGTGTTATGAGCTGTGTAAGGGTTATGAGCTGTGTGTAAGGGTTATGAGCTGTGTGTAAGGGTTATGAGCTGTGTGTAAGGGTTATGACTCGTGTGTAAGGGTTATGAGCTGTGTGTAAGGGTTATGAGCTGTGTGTAAGGGTTATGAGCTGTGTGTAAGGGTTATGAACTGTGTGTAAGGGTTATGAGCTGTGTGAGCTACTGGATGCTTCGGGAAATTCAAGTATTCATCAATCAATCAATCAATATGGACATCCTTACACTCATACCTGGACGATTGATTGAAATTGTTTTATTTTTGAAAGTATTTTGTAGTCTTAACTCTCCCGGTCAGTTTTATCTGTATGAATCGTGTACGGTCTGTAAAACATCCATCCTCTCATGAATTATTGCTGTGGCCTCATTTTGAGTCCCTGCTGAGGAAGGGGGCGTGTCTACACCTGATTGACAGCTCTTGAAAATGTAGCCCCTCCCCCTTCTGACTGACATGTAAAGCAACCAATAACTGTTAGTTTCGTGCAGCCTCATGTTTAGCGGCATGAAAATGTCGACGTATCTACGATAACAGACTGGCTAATTAATTATTAATTTATAAACATATACTGTAACAATTTACTGCGAGCTTCACATACTTGTGAAAATCCAGTGTTTAGTTGATTCTACAATAACAATCGATATCAAATCAGAATCAAGAGCTTGAAGTCTTTTTTGAGCACTCAACGCATCCACACACACACACACACACACACAGGTCAAGCTAGTTCATAAGTAGTTAAGCATGTCGAAGGCAAATTACTCATTTTGCGTTTAACAACATCAGTTCAGACTTTCGCTGCTGATTTTCTTGTTAACCCTTTAAGTGCCACACCCCCTTTTTTGAATAAACATGAAAATGCACAATCCGAACTTAAATGGTTGTAATTCAGAAATGCTTTGGAATATAGATGTAAGATTGGTCTTGTTTTAAAGAAGACATTTGGCAGATTTTTGTAGAAGTGAAACAGATTAAGAAAGTGAAACAGAAAAAAAGTTATAGAAGTTTGAGTTTAGCAAAATGTCAAATGTAAAAAATGTAATTATTCATATTTTATATAAAATATATTTGTTCAATTCCTGGTGGACTCTAAAACTGCAAGAAAATCAAAGCCAAAACTCTTAACAAGTTGTGTTTCAAATTTTAGGTTGATATCTCAATAAATGAGCTTTCAGTGAGAGTGTGTGTTTGGGCGCAGTACCGAACGCTTCCACTAGGTGACAACCATTTATGAAGTAGGCATCTATTCAGAAGTAGTAAGGGAAGTTTGGCATATTTTGATATGAATTCAACCTCTAATAAACATAAAAAGAACACGTATGTCCGTAATAGCTTTTTATATACAAAAACATACAACAGACACAAATAAACAAACTTCACAACAATAAAAAAAACCCATCTGGTTCCAGTAGTTTAGTCTTTTTCCAGTGTTTAACAACTGCAGTCTAGACTTTCATAGCTAAAAGGCAAGAGTTTAAGAAGATATATAATAATAGAGCTTGTTTTGTAGTTTTCACATAGTTTAGGCTACGTTTACACGACGTTTATTCCTTCCTGTTTTTCGCGTTTAGACGACAACGTTGTTAAAACGATTAAAAACACTGCGTTCTGCAGTCAGGCCAGTAGAGGGCGATGTCACGGTGTAAAGAAGCTTTAGACTGAACACATGCATGACTCCTGATCAGTGCTCATAGTCACAATAACAATCGATATCAAATCAGAATCGAAAGCTTGTGCATTGATTCGTGAAGCTCTACGGCACATGCAAATCTCAACATTTTTAGTCTATTCATGGTGCATTTAATGTGTGTTTGAGCACAAACGCTGCTGACGCGGAGTTTTAATACCTTTCGTTAGAGGTTTGATCGCAGCACTAACACCAACTATGAGCAATTAACCAAATAAAAGCCCACTACACTAAAAGCAATTCCATTAATGTAGTAAATGTGCGCCTAATGAGACTTATAAACATTTGATAGCATTAACAGGCAGTCTAATGACGCTCCGCTTTGTGTTGCGTCGCCCCTGGAAACGACTAATCACTCAAACTATTAAAGTGTACTTCCTGAAGGTCCAGTGTAGCGCAGACGGGCTCATGTGGGAGCCATTACACTCCTGTAGACACACAGATCGTCCAGGACCCGCTGGAGGAACTCCGAACTCCACGCAATCACAGGGTAATCAGTGCGGGAATGCTAAACTCGGCGCTAAACGCTTTAGTCTCGCTGAGCAGTGTCACATGGAGGCCTCGTGGTGCCTGGGTGGTCCCGATAGTGCGTTCAGATCCTGAGCACATGCAGCAACACACACACACACACACACGTATGCATGCAACACACATACACAGGCATGCAACACACGTATGCATGCAACACACACACACACACACACATATGCATGCAACACACATACACAGGCATGCAACACACACACACACACACACGTATGCATGCAACACACACACACACGCATGCAACACATACACACACACACACATGGAACACATACACACACACACATGGATGCATCAACACACACGTGCAACACACATATGCATGCAACACACACACAGATGCAACACACACACACACATGCATGCAACACACACACACACACACATGCATGCAACACACATGCATGCAACACACACACACACACACACACACACACACGCATGCATGCAACAAACACACATATGCATGCATCAACACACACGTGCAACACACAAGAATGCATGCAACACACACACGCATGCATGCAAAACACACGCATGCATGCAAAACACACACGTATGCATGCAACACACACACACACGCATGCATGCATCAACACACACGTGCAACACACAAGAATGCATGCAACACACACACACACACACGCATGCATGCAAAACACACGCATGCATGCATCAACACACACGTGCAACACACAAGAATGCATGCAACACACACACACACACACGCATGCATGCAAAACACACGTATGCATGCAAAACACACACGTATGCATGCAACACACACACACGCATCAACAAAAAGTGCAACACACAAGAATGCATGCAACACACACATCACACGTATGCATGCAACGTACGCACGCACACATCACAAATACGTATGCATCAACAAATGTATGCAACACAACACACGCACACATCCCACACACATGCATGCAACACATTTCATATGTGCATTTTTCATAATACACGTAAATACCACACCGACCAACTGTCATAATACACGTAAAATTCTGTTACTTTAAGTTCACTTTTTAAAACTTTTGTCACTTCAGCAATAATCCGCCAAGTGTCGTCTCTGAGAACTTCAGTCTGTCGCTCTAAACCATTAAACATCTACCACAGTTTAAGATGGAAATGTAATTTTCAGGTTTATGCTCAAAAAGTGAACAAATGGATTATAAATACAGTGTAAATATCAATTTAGTACAAAAAAAAAAATCCCCTTAAAAATACAAAATATTAAATAAAAAACAAACTAAAATAGTGCATTCATTTCATTGACAACATTTGTTATGTTTGACTGACACATGAAGAGCACCAGAAACTTCCAACGACAACTTTCATAACTATACGATCATGTTATTTCACAAGAACATCAGACGCTTCCCAACACCTGCAGCTCATCTGATTTTTTTTTTATTAATAAAAAAAATAATTGGTCATTATTAATATGCATCTACACTTGCCGTAATGCTGCAGAATCACAAATGAAAGCAATCCTATTTAACAAATCTTACATCATAACTAGGCCCTGAGGTCATCAGAATTGGCAAGTTACTATGTAAAAATCAGGTCAGATTAGTTAGTGCAGTACCGAACAATGAGCACAGGACCTATTCATCTTCGTTAACTTTCAGTTCATATAAATATTCACAACTACAACTATAAATATACAACTAAGGTTGAAATTAACATTAAGATTAATAAATGCTTTAGAAGTATTTTTCATTGTTAGTTCTTACTAATGTTAACAAATGGAACCGTACTGTAAGTGTTTCCATTTAATAAAAACAATAAATTAATTCAATTTAACCACCAACATCTGCGGATTGAAGATGAAGAACGCGCTGAATCTGATTATAACAAGACTGAAGCGAACACGAATGTTTGTAGTTTACAATTAATCACAAATTTTTAGGGGGCGAGGCAGAAGTTTAGGGGGATTTGATTACACTATTTCAGATAGCCCGTCGGGCAGGCCAGTTATGCATTTTGGTAGCCCGACTGGAAAACACAATAGCCCCGGGACGTCGGCTAACGATTTTGTGAGCCCTGACATTATTTCACATTTCTTGCTGTACAGCATGTATAACTTTGTTTATTCCCATTTTTATTGACAGAGTGCTCACAAATCGCCTCATGTCTATAATGAACATGGATGGGACTGGTGACAAGCTGCCTTTCAGAAGAATGGAACTTTATAAGGTCACAATAGGTAATTATATTTTCTATTTGTGCACCTATAGCTCTATTCTCTACATGATTTTTATTTTGATCAGTATGTGCAAGATAAATGGCAATTGCTGTTACATTTTTCAGGTGCCATCCAGAAGTCACAACCCGGCATCACAGAAGCTTCCATTGGTAGCCTTACGGCCAACCATTTGAGCGCTGCACCGGACAGAAGAGGGGGCACTGGACGCCGGAAGGTAGGAGCTGCTGCAAACAATGTAGATCTAGGCCCAATCCCATTTCTCTGTTTTTACCCTTCCCCTTCATTTTACCCCTACACAGTATCCTTCGAAACAGAGTGGAAAGATATAGGGGTAAAAATATTCTCCATGGAAATGAGGCACCAATAGCCTACATAGGGAAGAGCTCGGACGAATGTGATGTTTTGATATCGCTGCTCTATGGCTTTGAATGAATATTCACATTCTACAATTCAGTACAAAATGTGGACTGATTACTAGCAGTGAAATGAGATCCTGACATATGACACTATTAACAGATATTAACAAAAGTTTGACTCGATCCATTTTTCATATATTAGTACACATCTGGACCTCTGACTACTGCATGTGATTAGGCTATAATCTTTAGTTGTCTATATACTGTGGAGTAGCCTACTACTGATGGGTACTAAGCGTTAGTTATGTTAATGGACAGGCCCCATTTTAATGTTTGCTTTCTTGTTCTCTTGTTCCCTTTTACAGGCACTTGAGAGCCCTGGAGGTCTGAACCCATAGTGCCCCCACTATTACACTGCTCAAAAAAATAAAATAAAATAAAAACATATCAGATCTCAAAGTATGTGTATGTTGTCAGTCATTGTACATTAAGGTTGGAATTGAGTGATGCTTGGCATTGAAATGATATCAAAATATGTCAATAAATTGATGTAATTTTGACATCAATGTTTGATGTCACATTTATGTTGAATTGATATTGAAGCTTGATATTGAATGACATCAAAATAGCATTAAAATGACATCAACATCATGACATCTTGACGTCAAATAAATGTTGAATTGGCATCAAATGCAAACAGCATGACATCAAAATAACATCAAAATGACATCGGCAGAGGTCAAAATCTTGACATCAAATTGACGTTGTCACTTTGACTTTCATTTTTGACCTATTTCGTGACGTAATTTTGACGTCAATGTTTGATGTCATTTTGATGTTAAATTGACATCAAATGCCCACTGGGTAAAGCACCATTTCTCTGGCATTTCCAAAGACTCATAAAATATAATACCGTGGCTTGGATTGATACACAGTCTAATGAAACACATGTTTTACAATTTTATGAGCCTTATATTTCCTATTTGAGCCAATGCAGATAAATTATTGTAAAGCAAATCTAAATTGGAGCAAAAGCGTACTATGATTGGTCAGCGCAAAATAGCAGTTATCTGATTGGCTTAAGTAGACGGTGGGCGGAGTCAAACTATTCGTGGATTTGTCTGCACGTTTTGACGCTAGAAGCTTTCAATAACGTTGTATGAAGTAGAACCCTTTTAAATTTTGTTCTTGTCCTCTGGCACCGTTTTATTTTATTTTTCTTTAGTTACTTTGTACTTTTACTTTAAATGATTATGTCTCATTGCATTGTTCTGGTTCGTGGCATTAATAAAAAATAAATAAAGTGTTTCAATATCCACACATGCATGTAGTCTTAAAACACTGCATGGCAAGAACATCCGTGAGCTTTAAACGGTACATTTACTTTAAACAAAACAATTTGCAAATAAATAAAATGAGATTTGCAACTAACAAAAAAAAAAACGCTTTCTATGTGTGTGTGTGCGTAACCGCGATGCACACGCGCACAGAAAGCGTTTTTTTTTGTTGTTTTTTTTGCAAATCTCATTTTATTTATTTGTAAATTGTTTAGTTTTGTTTATCTCTTTACATTAATTTGTGAATTTCAATCTATCTATGTGGAATAACGCAACATGTCTAACCCCACAGAACCGTCTCATGCACAATAACCACCCTAAACTGGAAAAGTCTCGTGCACGAGGGTGTGTGTGCGAGTGTGTGTGTGTGTGTGTAGGGTGCAGGTTCACAGCACAAAACCACAGATGATGACACATGTACCGTTTAAAGCTCACGGCTGTTCTTGCCATGCCGTGTTTTAAGACTATAAAGATTTACAAAGAGCAAAGGCTGTGCTACGGTACAAAACAAACACAACACAAGCCAAATAGGGCAAAGTTTATCTAATATCATCTGCAGGAAAAAAAAAAACTGCGTCACACAGACTCATCCCACAAGGACTCTTTCAATCCAGAGATGCGTTTAACACAAACTAAACACTCTTTTCTCCACTTCTATAGACCACAGATATGCTCAACAGTGCACCAGTTCCCAGTGCAACACAAAACTCAAATGCAACAGATGCAATATGACACTATAACTACCACAAATACAAAAGAAATGGTCGGCTTGGCGGAAAACACTCAAAACATTTGAAGTCCTGCTCATATTTCTCATCATGTGTGGGTCTGAGCCCGAGGCCAGTGTCTGATCCCGTCTCACATGGGGACAAAAGAGCAAAACTAACTAATAAAGTGGAAAGAAGAGCTTTCAATAACACTCGTAATGCCACTAACAAGCACTCTAATAATAGATGGATTCACCCGGAAAGCCACTGAGTTACTCTTCTTTATAAAGGAGGATGAAAATTAATTATGGACAATAAATTATCGATATTATATATCAATGGGATGTTGTTTTTAAAACGCACACATCTACAATTTTACAAAGCTTCAAGAAACCACCAAAAAAGTATCTAGAAGGAAGTTTGAACTGCATAATTTTTTTTAACTCGTAAAAATAAATGCATTAATAAAATGCAACTCCCCATCCATTTCTGCATAAACAAGGGTTTATTTTGTGCTCAGTGTCTTGTTCTTAAAATAAAGACAGATGTGTTAAAGCAAGAAAAATACTAAACACTAACGTACAAATTGTTAATTCATTAAAACTTTCACTTCTCCTTTTTGTAAATTATACGAGGTCAACATTCACAACGCAGCCCGACCTGAGCCAGCCCAGAGCAAACACTGCTATCTGTCGGAGAAACTGTTACTAGTCGAAGAGAAACAACAGTAAACTCACACACACAAACAATAAAAGCTCCTGAGAAACAGTGAATGCAGTGAGAGAGTCTCTACCTGATGTGGCATCACCGTTTACTCGGGGTTCACACGCGCCAACTTCACGTTTAGATTTACCTATTAAAACACACACACATATATATGAAAGTGTGATATAATATCGTGTTTTTTCCCAAAATATGATGCATCTGTGATCATGCTGTTTTGTGTGTCGCACATACAGACACACACACACACACACAGACAGACACACAAACATACACTCACGCGCGTGCGCGCGCATACACGCACTGCATGGCCACATATTCGCATCAAAACTGACCACTAGCGATCCAACACAGTTTTCTCAAGTACAAACACCATGATTTCATTAAAGTATATTTTACCAGAATTAATCAGACTCGTTCCCTTAATCATCCACTGAATCCAATAGCAGGCCGCGGTTAAAACTCGCGTTTAGTCCCACCGATCGCTTTTCTTTCTCCAGATAAACCAGCAGTGAACGGTCAACAGCTTTACCGAGCCCCGCCCTCCGCCTGCATATCTATAGACCCAGAGCACCAATCACAGGCGTCCGCTGACATGCCCTCTCCGCTGATTGGGCGGAACGCCTGACAGCTGGATTCTGATTGGCCGAATGGCGCGCCACT
>NW_026606875.1:1145000-1152500 GCF_029890125.1 Rhinichthys klamathensis goyatoka
AGAGGGGAAAAAATTATAATTTAAAGACTCCCCCCTCCCCCAAGGAATCGCTCATCAAAGTAATGTTTTTATTAAAATGGCATTTATTTTCAGACGGAAAGAAATCCCACCAGATCCTTTCACCATTATCCCCTCTTGATGAATGAAATCCAGTCCTGCACAATGTTTATCATTAAATATTAAGTTTCACTTGGAAACATGTCACATCGCGGAAGTAAAATGGTCTGAAAATGCCATTAGTGTTGATTTTAATGTTTCCATAGCACAGCGATGAAGGCGTTTTTCAGCGCCATTATAACCTACTTTCCCATTGTTTTCAGTGTAAACATGCGCTAGAATGACGTGTTTCTCTGTTTGTGTTGCTCTAAAAACGAATGAAACTATAGTTAAACTTTAAAAAAACGTGTCTAGCCTTTTTTTAGTGCTTCAAAAACGGGTTCCGTGAGAACGAGCAACCGACAACCAATCGCGTGCCGTATATAAACATGCTTTATTTACATTCACAACATCGTTTAAACATTTGATAAGAAAAAAATCAAACGGCAACGCTGATGGAAACATCATGTACACTGAAGTGAAGAAGAGATCGTTTCATTCTTACCTTTTTTCAATTTATAAACAAAAAAAGTCAATTTATAAACGTGGTGATGACTTCTTCTTTCTGTTTTAAATAACCGTTAGGTTACTATAAAAAGTATTAATATACGAGAACGTGCGCTGCAGCTTTTAAACAGATCGCGCGCTGCGCTCGTCCAATCAGTGACACTGACACGCTAATATGCAAATAAAGACTAACATGCTATCACGTGCTATCGGACATTTCCTACTCCCCACTTCTGAAGAGAAGTCGTGTAAACGAGCTCATCGCATTCTAGTGTTTTGTTGTCAGAAAGAACAGGAATCACGGAGGACAAGGTTTATTCTTGCCTATTGGTAAAATCTTATTAAAGCCAAAATGATATTTAGCCTCCCAATTATTGACAACCACTGATAGTCAGAGTGCTGACAACTTTCGCTGTGTACATTAAAAACACTTCAAATGATTATTAATAATATATAAAACGACAAGACAAGGCAATAGCTGCTGTGAACGCGGGTATTACAATTATCCACGAATTTTCCATTGGTAAACAGGACTTTAGTGGGCGTTCATGTCCAATTTGTAACTAAAAACTCGTATTTACGATAGTAGGCTATAGCACGTGAAGGCAGCATTAACCCAGGATAACGTCAATACACAGGATTAACTGTTAGGCTAACCCTGGGTAAATTATGAGCTGTTTAAAAGCTGTTTTTTAATTTTTTGAGGCATGGGTTAACTATTTCAAGTGTGAAACACCTATTGAATGAAAGTGAAATTTTGAAGTATAAATAGTAATTTTTTTGTAGCCTACGCTAATTTTTTTTTTTTTTTACAGTGTAATGGGAAGCATAATTTCAAATAGGGCCTATGTATTGCAGACAGATAATTCTCCTAAAAATCCTTAATAAAGAAGACACAAATGAGTCAACCACTCACATCTTCATCATCATCAGAACATGTACTTGTGTTTATTTCTGTGCATGATGTATGTAATGTCATTCCTGCTAATTGTGTTTACATGTACGTGTGTGAGTGTTTTTATGTCTGCCGTGATCTCCTGCAGAACACTGTTATCTTTAAATGTTCTCGACGTACCGTCCTCGCTCTTCTTCCATCATAAACAGGACAAGAGCAGCACTGCCTGACCGGTCATCTTCATTTATAATCAAGAGGATCCGTGGACATCGAGGCAGGGGGTCGAAGCATCCGTTATTCATGCGCTTTATGATCATCATCGTCTGAAGACAACCAAGATATTGCATCTAAAAGGCTGGAGTTAGTGGTGGAGCGGATCACAGAACTCACGGTTCGGATCATTTACGGTTTTTGAGCCACGGATCGGATCACTTTTCGGATCAGCAAAAAAAAAAAAGTATATATTGGGGGGGGGGTAACTTTGCTTTTCATTTATTACTTAAAGCTCCCTTAAAGTTCTTCGATAATACATCCAAAACTACTAGCCTAACTGATAAAGTTCAAACATTATTATTAAAAACAAGTGAACAAATTACACAAGCAGAGATGAACACTAAACAACACATTTACAAAGTCTAACAGTTGTATTCAGGTCCAGAAATTAATAATTAAGCCTAAATGTAAAATAACACTATTTGTTCACTGTAGAAATTAAATAGTTTTATCTTTGTTAAAGCTGTATGTTGTTGTTTTATTAACATCAATGACACAGACAACAGCAGGATTATTAGGCTACTGTCACTTTAAGACCGAATCCGGTTTCGTTCTCAACTGTTCACTTATGATATAACCGAGAGAATATTTTAGACATAATTGTGTGTTTATGTGTCCGTTCAAGGGCAAGGAAACGCGAAAGAGGAATCACTTTCTCTCTCTGTGCGCACAGATAGCGCGCGAGTCCCGGTTTTCGGCTCTTCTTCTGCGTTTAAAATTGTTTGAATGTGTAACCAGCAAGACAAAACACGTCCAAATTATAAACTTTCACTCAATGATGGTTAAATTTAGGAGTTAATCCGTGAATCACATGCTGATCCGTACAGATCACAATCAAATGTGATCCATTGCACCCCTAAAGTGAACATTAAAAACTCCACAGGGACCAGAGTTAATTATTTATGCAATCTTTTGTAAATATTATAAACAATATACATGCTTGAAGCAAGAACACGAAAGGAAATAACGCATGACACTCAAGAGTTCATTCAGAGCTCACAGACAATGGGACAAGCAGTTGAAAAGTGTTAAAAATATCTAAATAAAGCTCTGTAAAATCTTTATGTGCATTTTTACAGCTCTTTAAGTGAATCCCGTCGGGTAATCACACTTACCTGATCAAAGACCTGATTCCTAGACAATTAGCTTCATTCTAGCTGATTATGAGTCTAAAGATGGAGGAAGAAGAAGAGAAATGCATGATATATGAGATGAAATAAGACTAAAATGCTTTATACAGATGTAAAAAACTATTTTAAAGTCCCATGTAGTCAATAATTTCATCTTTGATCACCAAAATTACATATTTAAATGTTTTTTCCTTGAAAAAAAAATGATTCATGGCTTAAAATATCTTGAATGTAACTTGACACCCTTGCCTCATTCAGTATTCGCGGTTCTATGAATATCCAAATGAGCCCCGCCTCCACTCACTCACTCAGAGATCCACTGGTTCACGGCGGAGTCTCTATCGTCCTCACCGGCGGCCATCTTGTCACAGGCAAGCTTCCTGGCGGGCTCTGTGGTGCCTGATGTAAGATGAGTGATCAGCACCAACACAAATACTCTCATCTCGTTGAAATCTTGACGGATTTACAAACGGTTTGGTTTCTTACAAACGTTATTAACGTGGCTATAATTCTGGATGATTATTTATTTATACACTTATTATTCATAAGTATGCAGTGTCATAACTACATCTCTGACGTTTATAACAAACCAAACCGTTTGAAAATTGGTAGAAAATTGAGCAAGTTATGGTTATTTAAAAAGTACATGTACCATTAAAACACAATGTTACGAGTGAGCGAGCTGCCTGTGACAAGATGGCCGCCAGTGCGGACGTCGACCTCCATTGGCCAGCAGCGCGGACGAGACATCTAGCCTTTATTATGGATATCTATGATCAGAAACACCAGCGATTTCAAACCGTGTTTTTGAGACTGTCTTTGGTTCACTGCAGTTTTAAGCAGAAAATACTCAGCAATGCTGTCGACTTATGAACTTACACATGTTTGTCTTAAAGCATATTAAAAACACCACATACACACATAAACAACATTAAACGCTGGATTTTCAGCACACCTTCAGATAAGTGTGTCTGTGTTTGGTCGTTTTAGGGCCGTGTCTTCAGTGTTTGGCATGAAGTCCTGTTATTTTCTAAGTTTAGCTCTGGCAGAAGCGACTGATTCCTCAGTCCTGACGATTCGGCTCTCTAATGTTTTTTTCATGTGCGTAAGTCAATATAGAACAAGAGAGAGACATAAAATCCTCCTTTATTGACCGCAGGGTTTTCAGACGGCTACATTCAAGCTATTTTAAGCCATGAAGATTTTTTTTCAAGGAAAAAACGCTTAAATATGTCATTTTGGTGATCAAAGATGAGTTTTAAGAGATAAAATGAATGACTACCAGGGGACTTTAAAGCTGACAGTGTTATGACGCAACGGGACTCTATTAATAAATGAGGTTTGTAAAGACAGGAGGGTTTTTCTCTCTAGCGGTGAGGTTTCCCGACTCGAAGACGAGTCAATGTTTGACCACACTGGGCTATTTGTGTCTCAAGCAACTCCGAGGCATCAGACTTCGACCCGCCAGCTGTTTAGTGTGTGTGTGTGTGTGTGTGTGTGTGTGTGTGTGTTTGCAGGAACTCCAGACGTAGATTAACCCTGCAGTCGACCGTACGTCTGTTTGCTGAAGACCCTCTTTAATGCTGTTCTCGGGAAACTGCTGTATCGGCAGGATTTGGTTACAGACTTTAATAATAAAAAAAAAATATATAAATATTTTCATGGATTTTTAGCTTTCACGCGTTAAAGGATTAGTTCACCTCAAAATGATAATTTCCTGATAATTTACTCACCCCAATGCCATCCAATATGTTCATGTCTTTCTTTCTTCAGGGGAAAATAAATTACGTTTTTTGAGGAAAACATTTCAGGATTTTTCTCCACATAATGGACTTCAACGGTAACCAAATTGTTGAAGTCCAAATCAATGCATTTTTAAAGGTCTCTGCACGATCCAGCTGAGGAACAGGGTCTTATCTAGCGAAACCATCGCTCATTTTCTAAAATAAATAAAAATGTATATACTTTTTAACCACAATTGTTCATCTTGTGCTGGTCTGCGACGGCCAGGCATTACGTCATCACGCTGGAAAGGTCACGCTGGACGTAGGCGTAAGTACCCGCCCATTGTTTACAAGCGTGGAGAAGGAGGATCGTTCAAATTTTATTGTATGCTGAATGACATATTTCTGTCTTTGTGTCAGTTTATTGTTTAAAATGGTCCTTTCGTGTGTGTATCCTGGATGTTTAAAACAATGGGGCGGTACTTACGCCTACGTCCAGCGTGACCTTTCCAGCGCAAGACAAACAATTGTGGTTAAAAAGTATATACATTTTTATTTATTTTAGAAAATGAGCGATGGTTTGGCTAGATAAGACCCTATTCCTCAGCTGGGTCGTGCAGAGACGTTGAAGCTCTTCAAACCCCTTTGAAACGGCATTGATTTGGACTTCAACAATTTGGTTACCGTTGAAGTCCATTGTGTGGAGAAAAATCCTGAAATATTTTCCTCAAAAAACTTAATTTCTTTTCCACTGAATAAAGAAAGACATGAACATATTGGATGGCATTGGGGTGAGTAAATTATCAGGAAATTTTCATTTTGAGGTGAACTACTCCTTTAACTGCACTAAACATGCCTAGCCTACATTTCACTCGAAACAAAAGATAATTAAATAATAATGTCACAATGCAAATCAAAGTTAATGTATTAACAGATTCCTTCAACCGCTTACACACAAAATTCTTGTCACACAATTTCTGAAACCTGACACTGTGATCTGACAAATCACACACACTAATTCTCCAACACACTGTAACACACATCTCACAGGAAGTATCTTGATTTCCTTTTTCAAACACTAACTATCAAAATGCCACACAGAAGCTTGCGTCTCAATTCGCCTACTTATACTACACATTAAAAGTATATAGGCTACTCTTTTTGTGAAGAAAAAGTGCATACTTTTGAGTGTGTATGAAGAGTAGACAAGCTTTAGGACAAACTATCACGTCATACAAAACTGTCTTTAACGGTTGCTCTCTGTCAATCACCCTGTCACAGTAAACTGACCTGTCAATCATTTTGTCAAAGATAAAATCCTCCACATTTCATTTAATTTCCTAACATATCGGAGAGAAATGCAGAGTCACGTTGATCTGCAGTCGCGGGTCTTTCATGCAGAGACTCCTCATAATGATGCATTTAAAAGTTAATCGGATCTTTATAAAAGTCCACATTTTTATTACAGATGAAATATAGCACGGATAACATGAGATAAATATTTTTCTATCAGGTTAAACTTTGATTAGTCATTCAAACCTTTATCTGAACCATAGACTAAAGATCTGAACCTCTCACCACCGATCGCGCATTTCCGCCATGTTTTGTAGTTTTTAAACACTTTTTAATCGCGTTTGTAGTTCCTCCTCCAAAGCGCAGTGGGTTGTGGGTAATATTAGCTGTTATCGTGTTAACGGATCCTCGCTTCGAAAATCCACCGCAAATACTGTAATAGACCATCCGGGGACTTTTAAAATACTCTTTTAAACATACTATGCTTTAGCACACACTTATTTTAATCTCACACACAGTTTAGGATGGATAGTATGAACATTGAGACGCAGGGTATGTCTATTTTTGCTGTGCGGAATTAAAGTGACAGCGCATATTCGTGGTCAAAAAATGAACACGGATTGACATGATAATGTAGTAATCTCACCATAAATGCATTCAATTAAATTATACTACTATTTTTCAGTCATATTTTTACTTTAAGCCCGGTGTAAAGCGAGTAAAACTACACCGTACCTCAACAAGGCGCCATCATGTATAACTCGTCTCTTCGTGGAAAACAACGAGTTCGATTGATCCGCAATATTTATTGTATAAACATTTAAATACAAAAGTAAAGGTATGAGAGCCAGCTGCTTTTGTCGGTTGTAAGTTTTAATTTAAAATGTTTGCGATTTTAACGGCCTACACACGTTTAATTGTTTGGCCATTTGCTTTACGTTGTTTAAATGTATTGTGTTTAAACGTAAATACTAATATAAATGAGTATAACTGTATGCTACTGCCCAGCAAACAATAGCCATAATTTCACCGTCTATGTTAACTATAGACACGATATAATCCGAGTAACACACTTTCTTTCTTTCTTTCTTTATAAGGACAACACACATTAATCAACATTTCTGTAAATGTGCCAGTTTAGTTTTTGGCAAGATGTTTTTGAAACCTTCAAATAATAAAAGTACATTACGAGGACATTACATAAAATACAACCAATAGTATATTAATCTCGATAAAATATTAGAGACTTCTAGCCAGAATAACCTTGAATTTGGTAACATGTCGTTTTTGCCAAACTAACTTGTGAGATGTGTGTTATTCCCTCATGTAAGCCAAGTCAACAGTGTTTACAAGCCGTTTGGTTTCATTTCTTCACTTGTTTCATTTCTTTATCTAATTAAAGACTAGTCTATTTTTGGGCTATAGTTAGACGTTTATTCAAATTTGCCTCGTTTAGCCTAGATTAGTCTTTTAAACGCAAAATTGCTTGCTGGGTGTGTACAAAGAGAATCGCAATGCTGAAAACTGTTTTTATATATATATAAAAGTTGCTGATGTTGTGTTTGTGGTGTACAGCCGCACA
>NW_026606875.1:1157500-1207500 GCF_029890125.1 Rhinichthys klamathensis goyatoka
AAACATCACCGTGATCCGTGTGATGATGATGTGTGAACTCGTTATTAAAATATGACTCTCATCAGCTCTAATAAGCCGCTTCCTCTGAGAGCGCGAATCCTCTCGAGACATCAGACAACAATCATGAGTTATCATTGTGATATTATTGTGCGAATCATTAATGTCCCCGAGGAGAAGATTATCAGCGAATAACAGCCTTAATAACATAAGTGTTGGAACACGATGACGCACGAGTCGTATGAACTACTGTTATGTGCTTTTGCGCACAGTAAAAAACTTGGGTTATTTTTTTTAACTCGTTGGGTTAAACGCTGGGTTATTTTTTTGGGTTACGCATATTGGGTCACTTTGTTGAGTTATTTTTCCAAAAATGTTGGGTCATTTTTTTTACATCGTTGGGTAATTTCTAGTAATAACCCGGCTGTTGGGTTAAATACATTTGCTACATGTACACTTGTGTATTTTGAATTCATGTACACAATTATGTATATTTACATTAAATTCTAGACTCCCCAATATTTAGTTTGTAATTAAAATATATATTTGTTTTATACAAATAAAAAATCTTTATTTCGAAACAAAGTGTATTTTATTTATTAAAATAATGTCGTAAATAAAAATAAATAGTTAACTTAACTGTTGGGTTAATTTTAACCCAACTGGCTTTTAACCCAATGCACAGGTGCTATACCACCCCATAGTTGGGTTAATTTAATCCTACATTTATTAAGTGAGTGAGTCTATCATGCATCTTTACCAGAGAGCAAGGTTTAATGCATCAATGTAATCTGAGCAACATGAGGCTTTTTTTCCATGAGTAAACAAAGCTTTTCTTTTCATCTTTTTTGGTTTAGCTAAACAGTAAAAAAAAAAAAAAAGTTTTTTTTAACCCAACCGTTAGGTTACACATACTGGGTCACTTTGTTGGGTTATTTTTCCAAAAATGTTGGGTAATTTTTTTTTTACATCATTGGGTAATTTCTAGTAATAACCTGGCTTTTGGGTTAAATACATTTGCTACATGTACCGTATGTACATGTATGTACACCGTACTACATGTAATGTATATTTTGAATTTATGTACACAATTATGTATATTTACATTAAATTCTAGACTCCCCAATATTTAGTTTGTAATTAAAAAATATATTTGTTGAGACATATTTATTGTTTTATACAAATAAACTATCTGTATTTCGAAACAAAGTGTATTTTATTTATTAAAATAATGTCGTAAATAAAAATAAATAGGTAACTTAACTGTTAGGTTAATTTTAACCCAACTGGCTTTTAACCCAATGCACAGGTGCTATACCACCCCATAGTTGGGTTATTTTAATCCTACATTTATTAAGTGAGTGAGTTTGACAGTCCATCATCCATCTTTACCAGAGAGCAAGGTTTAATGCATCAATGTAATCTGAGCAACATGAGGCTTTTTTTCCATGAGTAAACAAAGCTTTTCTTTTCATCTTTTTTGGTTTAGCTAAACAGTAAAAAAAAAAAAAACGTGTTTTTTTTTTTTTTACCCAACCGTTGGGTTACACATATTGGGTCACTATGTTGGGTTATTTAAAAAAAAAATGTTGGGTAATTTTTTTAATCGTTGGGTAATTTCTAGTAATAACCCAGCTGTTGGGTTAAATACGGTTTCCGTATATTATAATATTGTTCCTGCAAAGCAATATTGCTCTTTATTTATGTCATTATGTTTGAATATTTTAAAAGTCATTTTCTTTAATTAAAATGTTTGTGCATATTTTTGCAAGGTTTCAGACAAAAGCCCATTCAGTGTTACCAACAAACCGTGAAAACACAAAGAACAAATGCACTTTGCTGTAAAAAAAAATGTTTTATATGTTTGTTTATTCAAAAGAAAATGTCACAAAGATGGAACATTATTTTTTAATAAAAAATAATGCTAATATTGTTAACTCCAAGTTTTGGACAAACAGTTTTTCTAAATCAATAAATGCAACTGGTATTAATGTTGTTGTTCATTATTATAATTCGACATTATTAAATATAATTTGGCAATTATGTTGATAGAAAAGAAGTTTGAGGGTTTCAAACTGATTTGAATAATATCCTACTTTAAAACTGCAACATGATTGTGTTGCAAGGTTCTGCCAAAGTTATAAACAAACGTTCTTTCAGTGACATAAACAAACGTGTATTTAAAGTTGTCTGGTCTTTAAAACCGTTCTCAAAAATTTGCACAAAACATTGTTCATGTTACTTTTTCTTTTTTTTTTTGTCATAAACGTTTAAGTCGGTAGGCTATATAATTCGTCTAACATTTTGTAAAAGTTAATACATCAAAAAATTAACGTTCTGATAATGTTTGCAAATTCTAAAATGGAACATTCCCTTAATCTTTTCTCTAACGCTCGCATAAGCAAACAATTTTTAGAAAATACTTGTGTTAGTTGCCCTGGGAAAACAATACAGCATGTGTCTCTAGATATAACACACATGTTAAGTATCTGGGATGGGCGAACTGTTTCCAGAAGCTTCGAAACCTTTGCGAATCATTTGTTTCGAATCAGTGATTCGGAGTTCGATTTCAGTAAACGAGGCTTTGTTACGTCATTACTGTCTGGCAATGCCATTGGTTCGCCGCTAGGGGGCGATGATCTCTCATCTCTGTGAATCATGAGTTGATTTCGGGTCAGTTTGATAAATTAGTAGACCACTCATTTGATAAATGAGTATGTAATGCCACATTTGATTGAATAATAAAAAGGAAGAGTTGTAGTTAAAAGTCTCTTGGCATGATTAACCAAACTCACAAAACAAGCCCTGATATTTAATAAAAAATAACACATATTATAGAGACACCATATTTAATGTTATCAGACAATTTGATCATTGTATTTAATAGATTGCACTTTCAATAAAACACTTGTAATTGTTTAGTTTGCACTGCATTTACTCAGTTCTGACCAGCGTGTGGCGTTTCCGAACGATTCGAAACAGTGAATCATTTTTGCGAACAATTGATTCAATTGAATTAAAGTTTCGAAAAGCTTCGTTTCTCCCAGCACTGCTACTTACCCTATTATTTCCAGGTTGAGTTGAATGAAAGTTCCTGATTTCATCTCCGGGTCCCGATTGTTCCAGTTTCCAGACCATAGACATTAGGATCCAGACACGTGGTGATGTTCTCATCTATACTGCCATCTAGTGGTGTTAGCAGACACTAGCGCACACTGGGCTGCTGACTTATGACATCATGATATGAATAAATAAAGACATAACTGAGAAAACATCTTGACAGAAAACACAGCAAATCCTCTTAAGAAGATTCCAGTGTTTCAGTGCTAGTAAAGCTGAGTCCATACAGCAGTGTGATAAAAATATAACGTTTTCAATATAAAAACATTTTATATTTTATAATATAAAATAAAGCTTTCAATGTTTTTTTTGTTGTTGTTGCGCAAAGAACCTTTCAGTGATCAGTTCTTAAAAAAATAAATATAAATTCTTAGTGTGGAGAGCATTTAAATAATTATAAGAACCTTTTGTCGAATGGAAAGGTTGTTAATATTGAGACTTTTATTTTTAAGAGTGAAGCCTGTCCATTATTAAACATCTCCTCACGGTCGTTCACACTCTTCAAGCTTGTCTTTTCACCTCAGATAAAGCAGGCGTTTGAGATGAATTATTGAGGGATGTTGTAATCACAGTTTATGAATAATATAATGAAGCATAAAACATGCAGTGCTGAAGGTGGTGAAGCTCTTGTGTTTTAAACGAGGCCTTCCATCCCAGAAACGTTATTCCAGTCATGTTAACAGAACGCTCGTGCGTTTGGTCTTTAATAACGTTCTCAAAACGTCAGAGAAAACATGGAAAAATCTGTTTTGTAATATATTTTAGATGGACGTTCGTCAAATGTAGGCCTTGTTTAAGAATGTTCAAAAAGTAACGTATGAAATAATCTTCCCTTAAAGGGACAGTACACCCAAAAATGAAAAGTCATCATTTACACACCCTCGTGTTGTTGTAACCCTGCATTAGTTTCTTTCTTCTGCTGAACTCAAAAGATATTTGGAAAAATGTTGGTAACCATTGCTGTATCATACCACCAGTAGTTAAACATTATAATTATTTATATACATATATATATATATATATATATATATATATATATATATATATATATATATTATTATTATTATTATGTATTTATCTCAAGTACTTTATGATGAGAAAATAACAGGCAAGTCGTAATCTGCATATTATATTTGCTAAAACAGCTGCTGTAATGTTAGGTTCTTTAATTATATTAAAAGTGTAGACGTATTAAAAAAACTTTTTCATGAATTTCGCCGGTCCCATGGTGTAATGGTTAGCACTCTGGACTTTGAATCCAGCGATCCGAGTTCAAATCTCGGTGGGACCTCGTCATTTTCAGCCGAATCAAAAAATTAGGATGAAATAGAATATAACAATGTGCTTAATAACGCGAAAAAGATTAAAAAGGATTATATGTGGAGACGGAGTGGTTAAAGACATGGACAGAACCAATAGGTTGTGGGTTGAAATCTTACTCCTCCTACATTTAAAAAGTAACTCCACTGTCCTTGATCAAGAAAGTTATGAAAACACTGTGTGCTACGTCATATGGAGAAATAATAATGGTGAAACGTCAAACGTGTGTGTGACTCATAAAGACAAAGGTTAATCATTGAAGATAAGCATGAATGTCCTTCATGGATTGAGAATGTCTACATTTACAGACGCTTTATCCAAAGCGAGTTACAATAAGAGCAAAAGCAATTCGTCAGAGACTAAAATATTTGCAGTAGTTATATACAATGGCATGTTTATTAGAAAGGAAACGAGCTTGAGCAAAGGAGAAATGCAGAGAAGAAAACGAACAGGATTTTTGTGTGTTCAAGTGTATCAGGAAAGCACTCATTCTTCATTCATAAGAACAATACATTTTTTGTACATGACTCACAGTATCCTGAAATGCTATTCAAATAAATAAATGAAAACTGTGCTTCTATTTATGTACAAGGATGCATGTATCTTCCCCAGGAACCCTAGAGTGAGGAGAACATGTGCAGAGGCTTCACCGCTAGTTACGGGTCATTCCTGCTATTCAGTGCATTATGGCCATCATCAAATGTAGAAAATAACACAGGTTTTAAAAGGAATTTTTGTGTAGTCATGATAGAGTGAAGTAAAAGTAAAACATAAATATGATTTTGTTCAAGCTCTGGTAAATCAATTTAACCATTTATTTAAAAACAAAAATGTCCACCCGGGGCCTGTTTCAGAAAGGAGGTTAAGTGAAAACTCTGAGTATGTTAACCCTGAAATGAGGGAAACTCTGGGTGTTCTGTTTCAGAATGAGAGGTATGTCAAACCTGAAAAAGCAGGGTAAGTCAAGCCCGTTTCTGAAAGAGAGGTAACTTATACTCAGAGTCAGTTACCATGGTAACTTACTCTGTGAACCTAACCTGGTTGGGAGCAGGTTTACTTCCGTAAACCCAGAGTTTATTTCGGTCTCCTCCCCTTTTTTAAAGAGGAAGCGGTGTTTAAACACCTCATTCATTCTTTCGGTACATTTATTCATTGCTGTTTTTTTTTTCTCCAATTTTTTTAATAAGATGAAGTCTATATAACTTCTTAACTGGCAACTGAAAATACAGTAGATTAGAGTTACATCATGTAGTTCTAAACACATTCTACAGAATTAAACTGTGGCATTCACTGAAAATCACTGAACTGTGTTTATCTGTGCACCAGAAGCTGATGGACCTTCTCCTGCTGTTCTTCCACACTCTGGGGACGGGGGGAGAGATAAGAATATCCGTTTATACTTAGAAATAAACTTAGATTCTATAGGCTACTCTACATAAATAATGTGAAGAAATTTGAATGTGTAGATTGTTTGATGTGTAGACACATAATATTAACATTTCCTAGTAGGCCTCTCTGTGGTTTCTTCATCCCCATCGTCCTGTGAAGATGAGCATTTGATTGAGCACATTTTATAATACTATTTGTCATAATTTCTGTCTGGTGTATTGAGTAGGCTACTTACAACTGTCTGGGGTTCTGTTGGGACAGGAGGCTCCAAAAGACAGATATTACCACCAGAATCGGTTGGGAGCAACAAAAAACCCAACCCAAAGTAAAATATATGGAAATATCAAAAACAGCCTATATAAAAAATAACACATATGTAGACCTCTTATACATTTTATGAAGGCACTTGAATCTTCGGGAGTGACTGGCTCTGATGAAGTCCCTCCAGGAATTGCCTCAGCCATTGGCCTTCCAGCATTCAGGCTCAGGGCCATCTCCATCTCCTCTCCATCTCCATCTCCTCTCCATCTTCATCTCCATCTCCTCTCCATCTTCATCTTCATCTCCATCTCCATCTTCATCTCCTCTGCATCTCCATCTCCTCTCCATCTCCATCTTCATCTCCTCTGCATCTCCATCTCCTCTCCATCTCCATCTTCATCTCCTCTCCATCTCCATCTTCATCTCCTCTGCATCTCCATCTCCTCTCCATCTTCATCTCCTCTGCATCTCCATCTCCTCTCCATCTCCATCTTCATCTCCTCTGCATCTCCATCTCCTCTCCATCTCCTCTCCATCTTCATCTCCTCTGCATCTTCATCTTCATCTCCATCTCCTCTGCATCTTCATCTTCATCTCCATCTCCTCTCCATCTCCATCTTCATCTCCTCTGCATCTCCATCTCCTCTCCATCTCCATCTTCATCTCCTCTGCATCTCCATCTCCTCTCCATCTCCATCTCCTCTCCATCTTCATCTTCATCTCCATCTCCATCTTCATCTCCTCTGCATCTCCATCTCCTCTCCATCTCCATCTTCATCTCCTCTGCATCTCCATCTCCTCTCCATCTCCATCTCCATCTCCTCTCCATCTTCATCTCCTCTGCATCTTCATCTTCATCTCCATCTCCTCTGCATCTTCATCTTCATCTCCATCTCCATCTTCATCTCCTCTCCATCTCCATCTTCATCTCCTCTGCATCTCCATCTCCTCTCCATCTCCATCTTCATCTCCTCTGCATCTCCATCTCCTCTCCATCTCCATCTCCTCTCCATCTTCATCTCCTCTGCATCTTCATCTTCATCTCCATCTCCTCTGCATCTTCATCTTCATCTCCATCTCCATCTTCATCTCCATCTCCTCTCCATCTTCATCTTCATCTTCATCTCCATCTCCTCTCCTCTCCATCTCCATCTCCATCTTCATCTCCTCTACATCTCCTCTCCATCTCCATCTTCATCTCCTCTGCATCTCCATCTTCATCTCCTCTGCATCTCCATCTCCTCTCCATCTCCATCTCCTCTGCATCTCCATCTCCTCTCCATCTCCATCTCCTCTGCATCTTCATCTCCATCTCCTCTCCATCTTCATCTCCATCTTCATCTCCTCTACATCTCCTCTCCATCTCCATCTTCATCTCCTCTCCATCTCCATCTTCATCTCCTCTGCATCTCCATCTCCTCTCCATCTCCATCTCCTCTCCATCTCCATCTCCATCTTCATCTCCTCTACATCTCCTCTCCATCTCCATCTTCATCTCCTCTCCATCTCCATCTTCATCTCCTCTGCATCTCCATCTCCTCTCCATCTCCATCTCCTCTCCATCTCCATCTCCATCTTCATCTCCTCTACATCTCCTCTCCATCTCCATCTTCATCTCCTCTGCATCTCCATCTTCATCTCCTCTGCATCTCCATCTCCATCTCCTCTCCATCTCCATCTCCTCTGCATCTTCATCTCCATCTCCTCTCCATCTTCATCTCCTCTGCATCTCCATCTCCATCTCCATCTCCATCTTCATCTCCTCTACATCTCCTCTCCATCTCCATCTTCATCTCCTCTCCATCTCCATCTCCATCTTCATCTCCTCTACATCTCCTCTCCATCTCCATCTTCATCTCCTCTGCATCTTCATCTTCATCTCCTCTGCATCTCCATCTCCTCTCCATCTCCATCTCCTCTGCATCTTCATCTCCATCTCCTCTCCATCTTCATCTCCTCTGCATCTCCATCTCCTCTCCATCTCCATCTCCTCTCCATCTTCATCTCCATCTTCATCTCCTCTGCATCTTCATCTTCATCTCCTCTCCATCTTCATCTCCTCTGCATCTCCATCTCCTCTCCATCTCCTCTCCATCTCCATCTCCATCTCCTCTCCATCTTCATCTCCTCTGCATCTTCATCTTCATCTTCATCTCCATCTCCTCTCCATCTTCATCTCCTCTCCATCTTCATCTCCATCTCCTCTGCATCTTCATCTCCATCTCCTCTGCATCTTCATCTCCATCTCCTCTGCATCTTCATCTCCATCTCCTCTCCATCTTCATCTCCTCTCCATCTCCTCTGCATCTCCATCTCCTCTCCATCTCCATCTCCTCTCCATCTTCATCTCCTCTGCATCTTCATCTTCATCTCCATCTCCTCTCCATCTTCATCTCCTCTCCATCTTCATCTCCATCTCCTCTGCATCTTCATCTCCATCTCCTCTGCATCTCCATCTCCTCTCCATCTCCATCTCCATCTCCTCTCCATCTCCATCTTCATCTCCTCTGCATCTCCATCTCCTCTCCATCTCCATCTTCATCTCCTCTGCATCTCCATCTTCATCTCCTCTCCATCTCCATCTCCTCTCCATCTCCATCTTCATCTCCATCTCCTCTGCATCTCCATCTCCTCTCCATCTCCATCTCCTCTCCATCTTCATCTCCTCTGCATCTTCATCTTCATCTCCATCTCCTCTCCATCTTCATCTCCTCTCCATCTTCATCTCCATCTCCTCTGCATCTCCATCTCCTCTCCATCTCCATCTCCTCTCCATCTTCATCTCCTCTGCATCTTCATCTTCATCTCCATCTCCTCTCCATCTTCATCTCCT
Source organism: Rhinichthys klamathensis goyatoka (assembly GCF_029890125.1). Classification (NCBI taxonomy): domain Eukaryota; kingdom Metazoa; phylum Chordata; class Actinopteri; order Cypriniformes; family Leuciscidae; genus Rhinichthys; species Rhinichthys klamathensis. Next base: position 1,166,421 of record NW_026606875.1, read on the forward strand.
CTGCATCTTCATCTCCATCTCCTCTCCATCTTCATCTCCTCTGCATCTCCATCTCCTCTCCATCTCCATCTCCATCTCCTCTCCATCTTCATCTCCTCTGCATCTTCATCTTCATCTTCATCTCCATCTCCATCTTCATCTCCATCTCCTCTGCATCTTCATCTCCTCTGCATCTTCATCTCCTCTGCATCTTCATCTCCATCTCCTCTGCATCTTCATCTCCATCTCCTCTCCATCTTCATCTCCTCTCCATCTTCATCTCCATCTCCTCTCCATCTTCATCTCCTCTGCATCTTCATCTTCATCTCCATCTCCTCTGCATCTCCATCTCCATCTCCATCTCCATCTCCTCTCCATCTTCATCTCCTCTGCATCTTCATCTCCATCTCCTCTCCATCTTCATCTTCATCTCCTCTGCATCTCCATCTCCTCTCCATCTCCATCTCCTCTCCATCTTCATCTCCTCTGCATCTTCATCTTCATCTCCATCTCCTCTCCATCTTCATCTCCTCTCCATCTTCATCTCCTCTGCATCTTCATCTCCATCTCCTCTGCATCTTCATCTCCATCTCCTCTGCATCTTCATCTCCATCTCCTCTCCATCTTCATCTCCTCTGCATCTTCATCTCCATCTCCTCTGCATCTTCATCTCCATCTCCTCTCCATCTTCATCTTCATCTCCATCTCCTCTGCATCTTCATCTCCATCTCCTCTGCATCTTCATCTCCATCTCCTCTGCATCTTCATCTCCATCTCCTCTGCATCTTCATCTCCATCTCCTCTCCATCTTCATCTCCTCTGCATCTTCATCTCCATCTCCCCTACATCTTCATCTCCATCTCCATCTTCATCTCCTCTGCATCTTCATCTCCATCTCCTCTCCATCTTCATCTCCTCTCCATCTTCATCTCCATCTCCTCTCCATCTTCATCTCCTCTGCATCTTCATCTCCTCTCCATCTTCATCTCCATCTTCATCTCCTCTCCATCTTCATCTCCATCTTCATCTTCATCTTCATCTCCTCTCCATCTTCATCTCCATCTTCATCTCCATCTCCTCTCCATCTTCATCTCCTCTGCATCTCCATCTTCATCTTCATCTCCTCTTCATCTTCATCTCCTCTTCATCTTCATCTCCTCTCCATCTTCATCTCCATCTCCTCTCCATCTTCATCTCCTCTGCATCTTCATCTCCATCTCCTCTCCATCTTCATCTCCTCTCCATCTTCATCTCCATCTCCTCTCCATCTCCTCTCCATCTTCATCTCCTCTGCATCTTCATCTTCATCTCCTCTCCATCTTCATCTCCATCTCCTCTCCATCTTCATCTCCATCTCCTCTCCATCTTCATCTCCTCTGCATCTTCATCTCCATCTCCTCTCCATCTTCATCTCCTCTCCATCTTCATCTTCATCTCCATCTCCTCTGCATCTTCATCTCCATCTCCTCTCCATCTTCATCTCCTCTCCATCTTCATCTCCATCTCCTCTGCATCTTCATCTCCACCTCCTCTCCATCTTCATCTCCTCTCCATCTTCATCTCCATCTCCTCTCCATCTTCATCTCCTCTCCATCTTCATCTCCTCTCCATCTCCATCTCCTCTGCATCTCCATCTCCTCTCCATCTTCATCTCCTCTGCATCTCCATCTCCTCTCCATCTCCATCTCCATCTCCTCTGCATCTTCATCTTCATCTCCATCTCCATCTCCTCTCCATCTTCATCTCCTCTCCATCTTCATCTCCTCTCCATCTTCATCTCCATCTCCTCTCCATCTTCATCTCCATCTCCATCTCCATCTCCTCTGCATCTTCATCTCCATCTCCTCTGCATCTTCATCTCCATCTCCTCTCCATCTTCATCTCCTCTCCATCTTTATCTCCATCTCCTCTCCATCTTCATCTCCTCTGCATCTCCATCTCCTCTCCATCTCCATCTCCATCTCCTCTGCATCTTCATCTTCATCTCCATCTCCATCTCCTCTCCATCTTCATCTCCTCTCCATCTTCATCTCCTCTGCATCTCCATCTCCTCTCCATCTTCATCTCCATCTCCATCTTCATCTCCTCTGCATCTTCATCTCCATCTCCTCTGCATCTTCATCTCCATCTCCTCTCCATCTTCATCTCCTCTGCATCTTTATCTCCATCTCCTCTGCATCTTCATCTCCATCTCCTCTCCATCTTCATCTCCTCTCCATCTTCATCTCCTCTCCATCTTCATCTCCATCTCCTCTCCATCTTCATCTCCATCTCCATCTCCATCTCCATCTTCATCTCCTCTGCATCTTCATCTCCTCTGCATCTTCATCTCCATCTCCTCTCCATCTTCATCTCCTCTGCATCTTCATCTCCATCTCCTCTGCATCTTCATCTCCATCTCCTCTCCATCTTCATCTTCATCTCCATCTCCTCTGCATCTTCATCTCCATCTCCTCTGCATCTTCATCTCCATCTCCTCTGCATCTTCATCTCCATCTCCTCTGCATCTTCATCTCCATCTCCTCTCCATCTTCATCTCCTCTGCATCTTCATCTCCATCTCCCCTACATCTTCATCTCCATCTCCATCTTCATCTCCTCTGCATCTTCATCTCCATCTCCTCTCCATCTTCATCTCCTCTCCATCTTCATCTCCATCTCCTCTCCATCTTCATCTCCTCTGCATCTTCATCTCCTCTCCATCTTCATCTCCATCTTCATCTCCTCTCCATCTTCATCTCCATCTTCATCTTCATCTTCATCTCCTCTCCATCTTCATCTCCATCTTCATCTCCATCTCCTCTCCATCTTCATCTCCTCTGCATCTCCATCTTCATCTCCTCTTCATCTTCATCTCCTCTTCATCTTCATCTCCTCTCCATCTTCATCTCCATCTCCTCTCCATCTTCATCTCCTCTGCATCTTCATCTCCATCTCCTCTCCATCTTCATCTCCTCTCCATCTTCATCTCCATCTCCTCTCCATTTCCTCTCCATCTTCATCTCCTCTGCATCTTCATCTTCATCTCCTCTCCATCTTCATCTCCATCTCCTCTCCATCTTCATCTCCATCTCCTCTCCATCTTCATCTCCTCTGCATCTTCATCTCCATCTCCTCTCCATCTTCATCTCCTCTCCATCTTCATCTTCATCTCCATCTCCTCTGCATCTTGATCTCCTCTCCATCTTCATCTCCTCTCCATCTTCATCTCCATCTCCTCTGCATCTTCATCTCCACCTCCTCTCCATCTTCATCTCCTCTCCATCTTCATCTCCATCTCCTCTCCATCTTCATCTCCTCTCCATCTTCATCTCCTCTCCATCTCCATCTCCTCTGCATCTCCATCTCCTCTCCATCTTCATCTCCTCTGCATCTCCATCTCCTCTCCATCTCCATCTCCATCTCCTCTGCATCTTCATCTTCATCTCCATCTCCATCTTCATCTCCTCTCCATCTTCATCTCCTCTCCATCTTCATCTCCATCTCCTCTCCATCTTCATCTCCATCTCCATCTCCATCTCCTCTGCATCTTCATCTCCATCTCCTCTGCATCTTCATCTCCATCTCCTCTCCATCTTCATCTCCTCTCCATCTTCATCTCCTCTGCATCTTTATCTCCATCTCCTCTGCATCTTCATCTCCATCTCCTCTCCATCTTCATCTCCTCTCCATCTTCATCTCCTCTCCATCTTCATCTCCATCTCCTCTCCATCTTCATCTCCATCTCCATCTCCATCTCCATCTTCATCTCCTCTGCATCTTCATCTCCTCTGCATCTTCATCTCCATCTCCTCTCCATCTTCATCTCCTCTGCATCTTCATCTCCATCTCCTCTGCATCTTCATCTCCATCTCCTCTCCATCTTCATCTTCATCTCCATCTCCTCTGCATCTTCATCTCCATCTCCTCTGCATCTTCATCTCCATCTCCTCTGCATCTTCATCTCCATCTCCTCTGCATCTTCATCTCCATCTCCTCTCCATCTTCATCTCCTCTGCATCTTCATCTCCATCTCCCCTACATCTTCATCTCCATCTCCATCTTCATCTCCTCTGCATCTTCATCTCCATCTCCTCTCCATCTTCATCTCCTCTCCATCTTCATCTCCATCTCCTCTCCATCTTCATCTCCTCTGCATCTTCATCTCCTCTCCATCTTCATCTCCATCTTCATCTCCTCTCCATCTTCATCTCCATCTTCATCTTCATCTTCATCTCCTCTCCATCTTCATCTCCATCTCCATCTCCTCTCCATCTTCATCTCCTCTGCATCTCCATCTTCATCTCCTCTTCATCTTCATCTCCTCTTCATCTTCATCTCCTCTCCATCTTCATCTCCATCTCCTCTCCATCTTCATCTCCTCTGCATCTTCATCTCCATCTCCTCTCCATCTTCATCTCCTCTCCATCTTCATCTCCATCTCCTCTCCATCTCCTCTCCATCTTCATCTCCTCTGCATCTTCATCTTCATCTCCTCTCCATCTTCATCTCCATCTCCTCTCCATCTTCATCTCCATCTCCTCTCCATCTTCATCTCCTCTGCATCTTCATCTCCATCTCCTCTCCATCTTCATCTCCTCTCCATCTTCATCTTCATCTCCATCTCCTCTGCATCTTGATCTCCATCTCCTCTCCATCTTCATCTCCTCTCCATCTTCATCTCCTCTGCATCTTCATCTCCACCTCCTCTCCATCTTCATCTCCTCTCCATCTTCATCTCCATCTCCTCTCCATCTTCATCTCCTCTCCATCTTCATCTCCTCTCCATCTCCATCTCCACCTCCTCTCCATCTTCATCTCCTCTCCATCTTCATCTCCATCTCCTCTCCATCTTCATCTCCTCTCCATCTTCATCTCCTCTCCATCTCCATCTCCTCTGCATCTCCATCTCCTCTCCATCTTCATCTCCTCTGCATCTCCATCTCCTCTCCATCTCCATCTCCTCTGCATCTTCATCTTCATCTTCATCTCCTCTCCATCTTCATCTCCTCTCCATCTTCATCTCCTCTCCATCTTCATCTCCATCTCCTCTCCATCTTCATCTCCATCTCCATCTCCATCTCCTCTTCATCTTCATCTCCATCTCCTCTGCATCTTCATCTCCATCTCCTCTCCATCTTCATCTCCTCTCCATCTTCATCTCCTCTCCATCTTTATCTCCATCTCCTCTCCATCTTCATCTCCATCTCCATCTCCATCTCCTCTGCATCTTCATCTCCATCTCCTCTGCATCTTCATCTCCATCTCCTCTCCATCTTCATCTCCTCTCCATCTTCATCTCCTCTCCATCTTTATCTCCATCTCCTCTCCATCTCCATCTCCTCTGCATCTTCATCTTCATCTCCATCTCCATCTCCTCTCCATCTTCATCTCCTCTCCATCTTCATCTCCTCTCCATCTTCATCTCCATCTCCTCTCCATCTTCATCTCCATCTCCATCTCCATCTTCATCTCCTCTGCATCTTCATCTCCATCTCCTCTGCATCTTCATCTCCATCTCCTCTCCATCTTCATCTCCTCTCCATCTTCATCTCCTCTGCATCTTTATCTCCATCTCCTCTGCATCTTCATCTCCATCTCCTCTCCATCTTCATCTCCTCTCCATCTTCATCTCCTCTCCATCTTCATCTCCATCTCCTCTCCATCTTCATCTCCATCTCCATCTCCATCTTCATCTCCTCTGCATCTTCATCTCCTCTGCATCTTCATCTCCATCTCCTCCATCTTCATCTCCTCTCCATCTTCATCTTCATCTCCTCTCCATCTTCATCTCCTCTGCATCTTCATCTCCTCTCCATCTTCATCTCCTCTCCATCTTCATCTTCATCTCCATCTCCTCTCCATCTTCATCTCCTCTCCATCTTCATCTTCATCTCCATCTCCTCTCCATCTTCATCTCCTCTCCATCTTCATCTCCATCTCCTCTCCATCTTCATCTCCTCTGCATCTTCATCTCCATCTCCTCTCCATCTTCATCTCCTCTCCATCTTCATCTTCATCTCCATCTCCTGTCTGCATCTTTATCTCCATCTCCTCTGCATCTTCATCTCCATCTCCTCTGCATCTTCATCTCCTCTGAATCTCCTCTTCATCTCCTCTGCATCTTCATCTCCATCTCCTCTGCATCTTCATCTCCATCTCCTCTGAATCTCCTCTCCATCTCCTCTGCATCTTCATCTTCTCTGCATCTCCATCTTCATCTCCTCTGCATCTTCATCTCCATCTCCTCTCCATCTTCATCTCCTCTGCATCTTCATCTCCATCTTTGTGAGCCTCTTCCTTCTTTCTGTTGGCTGAGTAGAAGTCAAATGAGAATGAACATTTAATTGTGTTAATTAGACCTATGTCAAAAATGCTGCTGCATGCTGGATGCTATTTAGTTATTTAATATGTCAAATGTTTGTAAAGTCAGGTACCCTACTACATCCATGATATGCTCAAGCCTTACCTGATTGAATTGTGTTTTTATATTTCATTTTCAGCTGCTTTTAATGCCTGCAGGATTGCACCTAGGCTACATGAAAATTAAAATTAGGTTGAATAACATACTGTTCTTCCACTTTCACCTCTGATATTATAACAGTTGGGTAAGTTACTCTAAAATAGTTATTAATTACTAACTACAAATGAAATCTTCAACAGTGTAATTAGATAAATGTAATAATTACTATCTCTAGAAAGTATTGGTCTACTATAGAAGAATAATTCATTACTAATTACTTTCTAAATCCCATATCAACCTCAACCACTTGAACAATACAAAAAGAGACAAAACTGCACTTTTAATGCTATCAGATTAACAATATACAATTGCTTGAATTATTATTGAATTGACCAAAGTGTGTAGAGAGTGAAGGTTACATTAAAAATATACCTTTTAAAAATGTTATGTTAAATCCACTATTGTTTTAAACAGAATTGTTCTATAGTAGTCTATGCACCATTTAATGCAATGACATCAAATTTTACTTTATATTACAGAAGAATTAAGAGTAATTCCTTTAACTACATGACATTATTTAGATTACTTGGTAATCACACCCAACACTGTATAACAGTAATTAAAATGTAAACTTACGCATTGATTCGAGCAACTATTTTCTCCCAAACTAACTCTCTCGATCGCCGCTGCTGCCGTGTTACTTAATTATTATTTTTTTGCGTACTGCTGGTGAGAAATATGCAGACCTCTTTTTATCTGGCGCCGTTACCATGGTGACTCATAATATCTGCGCTCCATTGATAATGGCTTTTTATAGTTGTGGTGCACGCCCTTAACTCAGAGTCAGTCAACTTAGAGTTGATTGAACTTACTCATTTCAGCTGTTCTGTAACCGAAAACTCAGAGTTTCCCATCTTAGGGTAAGTCAACTCAGAGTTCAAGTTTTAACTCAGAGTTGGTTGAACCTCCTTATTGAAACGGGCCCCTGGTTAGGGACAAATGAACAACAGTTTCAAATACTTATGATTGTAATTTATGGGCACTGTGTACACTATCTTAGACAACTCAAAAGCACATTTGTCCCTTTATGAGCATATCAGTTAATACATTATCAGAAAATTAGGGCTGTCAAATGATTAATCGTGATTAATCACATCCAAAATAAAAGTTTTTTTACATAATATATGTGGGTGCACTGTGTATAATTATTTGATATATATAAATACACACACATGCTTGTATATATTTAAAAAATATTTTCATGTATATACTGTATATAGATTTATATATGATTTATATTATATATAAATATAAATATTTTATATATAAATAATATTTTTTTCTTAAATATACATGCATGTTTGTGTATTTATATATATACAAAATAATTATACACAGTGCACCCACATATATTATGTAAAAAAAACTTTTATTTTGGATGTGATTAATCGTGATTAATCATTTGACAGCCCTACAGAAAATATAAATATTGTGTATGAATTGTTTACATTTTATATTTTTAAATTTTTCTTTTCAGATACAAATGTATAAAATGTGTTTTTGTTTACTTTTAAAGTGCATTATTGATACTAAGGTGTATTTTCATTGTCACTGAATTATTAGTATGCTTTTGCTGATTTTTAAAAAAATGCTTAAAGGGTGGACGAAATAATCTAAATAATAACAGGGTGGACCGAATAATAACAGGGTGGACAGATTAATAACAGGGTGGACAGATATTTTGGATGTGATTAATCGTGATTAATCATTTGACAGCCCTACAGAAAATATAAATATTGTGTATGAATTGTTTACATTTTATATTTTTAAATTTTTCTTTTCAGATACAAATGTATAAAATGTGTTTTTGTTTACTTTTAAAGTGCATTATTGATACTAAGGTGTATTTTCATTGTCACTGAATTATTAGTATGCTTTTGCTGATTTTTAAAAAAATGCTTAAAGGGTGGACGAAATAATCTAAATAATAACAGGGTGGACCGAATAATAACAGGGTGGACAGATTAATAACAGGGTGGACAGAATAATAACAGGGTGGACTAAATAATGCCAGGGTGGACAGAATAATAACAGGGTGGACTAAATAATGCCAGAGTGGACAGAATAATAACAGGGTGCACAGAATAATAGCAGGGTGGACCGAATAAAAACAGGGTGGACAGAATAATAACAGAGTGGACAGAATAATAACAGGGTGGACAGAATGAATAATAACAGTGTGGACAGAATAATAGCAGGGTGGACAGAATAATAGCAGGGTGGACAGAACAGGGTGGACAGAATGAATAATAACAGGGTGGACAAAATAGTGGACAGAATAATAACAGGGTGGACAGAATGAATAATAACAGGGTGGACTAAATAATGACAGGGTGGAAATAACAGGGTGGACAGAATAATAACAGGGTGGACAGAATAATAACAGGGTGGACAGAATAATAACAGGGTGGACAGAATGAATAATAACAGGGTGGACAAAGTAGTGGACAGAATAATAACAGGGTGGCCCGAATAATAACAGAGTGGACAAAATAATAACAGAGTGGACAGAATAATAACAGATTGGACAGAATAATAACAGAGTGGACAGAATAATAACAGGGTGGACAGAATAATAACAGGGTGGACAGAATAATAACAGAGTGGACAGAATAATAACAGAGTGGACAGAATAATAACAGGGTGGACAGAATAATAACAGAGTGGACAGAATAATAACAGAGTGGACAGAATAATAACAGGGTGGACAGAATAATAACAGGGTGGACAGAATAATAACAGGGTGGACAGAATAATAACAGGGTGGACAGAATAATAACAGGGTGGACAGAATAATAACAGGGTGGACAGAATAATAACAGAGTGGACAGAATAATAACAGGGTGGACAGAATAATAACAGAGTGGACAGAATAATAACAGGGTGGACAGAATAATAACAGGGTGGACAGAATAATAACAGAGTGGACAGAATAATAACAGGGTGGACAGAATAATAACAGGGTGGACAGAATAATAACAGGGTGGACAGAATAATAACAGGGTGGACAGAATAATAACAGAGTGGACAGAATAATAACAGAGTGGACAGAATAATAACAGAGTGGACAGAATAATAACAGGGTGGACAGAATAATAACAGGGTGGACAGAATAATAACAGAGTGGACAGAATAATAACAGGGTGGACAGAATAATAACAGGGTGGACAGAATAAAAACAGGGTGGACAGAATAAAAACAGGGTGGACAGAATAATAACAGGGTGGACAGAATAATAACAGAGTGGACAGAATAATAACAGAGTGGACAGAATAATAACAGGGTGGACAGAATAATAACAGAGTGGACAGAATAATAACAGGGTGGACAGAATAATAACAGGGTGGACAGAATAATAACAGGGTGGACAGAATAATAACAGAGTGGACAGAATAATAACAGAGTGGACAGAATAATAACAGAGTGGACAGAATAATAACAGAGTGGACAGAATAATAACAGGGTGGACAGAATAATAACAGGGTGGACAGAATAATAACAGGGTGGACAGAATAATAACAGGGTGGACAGAATAATAACAGAGTGGACAGAATAATAACAGAGTGGACAGAATAATAACAGGGTGGACAGAATAATAACAGGGTGGACAGAATAATAACAGGGTGGACAGAATAATAACAGGGTGGACAGAATAACAACATGGTGGACAGAATAATAACAGAGTAGACAGAATAAAAACAGGGTGGACAAAATAAAAACAGGGTGGACAGAATAATAACAGAGTGGACAGAATAATAACAGAGTGGACAGAATAATAACAGAGTGGACAGAATAATAACAGGGTGGACAGAATAATAACAGGGTGGACAGAATAATAACAGGGTGGACAGAATAATAACAGGGTGGACAGAATAATAACAGGGTGGACAGAATAACAAAATGGTGGACAGAATAATAACAGAGTAGACAGAATAAAAACAGGGTGGACAAAATAAAAACAGGGTGGACAGAATAATAACAGGGTGGACAGAATAATAACAGGGTGGACAGAATAATAACAGAGTGAACAGAATAATAACAGAGTGAACAGAATAATAACAGAGTGGACAGAATAATAACAGGGTGGACAGAATAACAACATGGTGGACAGAATAATAGCAGGGTGGATCGAATAATAACAGAGTAGACAGAATAAAAACAGGGTGGACAAAATAAAAACAGGGTGGACAGAATAAAAACAGGGTGGACAGAATGAATAATAACAGGGTGGACAGAATAATAACAGAGTGGACAGAATAATAACAGAGTGGACAGAATAATAACAGGATGGACAGAAAAATAACAGGGTGGACAGAATAATAACAGAGTGGACAGAAAAATAACAGGGTGGACAGAATAATAACAGGGTGGACAGAATAATAACAGGGTGGACAGAATAACAACATGGTGGACAGAATAACAACATGGTGGACAGAATAATAGCAGGGTGGATCGAATAATAACAGAGTAGACAGAATAAAAACAGGGTGGACAGAATAAAACAGGGTGGACAGAATGAATAATAACAGGGTGGACAGAATAGTGGACAGAATAATAACAGGGTGGACAGAATAATAACAGAGTGGACAGAATAATAACAGAGTGGACAGAATAATAACAGGGTGGACAGAATGAATAATAACAGGGTGGACAGAATGAAGAATAACAGGGTGGACAGAATAATAACAGGGTGGACAGAATAATAACAGAGTGGACAGAATAATAACATGGTGGACAGAATAATAACAGGGTGGACAGAATAACAACATGGTGGACAGAATAATAACAGGGTGGACAGAATGAATAATAACAGGGTGGACAGAATAATAACAAATTAGACAGAATAATAACAGGGTGGAACTTTTATTGAGTTTCACTGTAACACAAATAGTGATAATCTAATATTAACAAGTCAAATGGAATGTTTTGTTTGCATTTTCCAAGAATCACAAAAAGCAAATGTGACACGACATCTTACAGGCTTTAACACAGAATAATAAAAACTCCTCTCAAAGGGCTCATAAAGCAGATACATTCAGTGAAAACAAGTGCTTATATAGTATAGCTTATTTACAACAATATGTTTTCCACATTCCACTTCGCCTCGCGCACAGTCGAAAGCCACGACCACCAACGGGGACAGACGTTGGTGTACTAGAAAGTACTTTTTTGCGGCCATGAAGTACCCTAATTACTTATTCGAAACAAGTACCTACTAAAGAGAGTATGCGATTCTGGATGCAGCCCATGATCCCTAAAAATACAGTGGTACAGTTTGCTATAATATCAGATGATAAGTCCACTAGGTAGTGCACAAACTGTTCTGATGACGAAAATTAGGTCACATGGTCAACAGACGAAGCGGAACGCAGACAAGTGAACTATTCGCTTTGTTTAATATCCATTGGTTTTTCCATATTAACACATGCGCATTTAGATTGAAATATAAATCTGTGAACAGTTTCGACTGAAGAAATCTCGCTAAAAGCAACTTTACAGTCAGACTGATGTGTTTAAATGTACAAATACAACGTGATACCAATAAATGTATGAATAATCCATAACAAACACAAACTCTTTCACTAGTCATACGTCACATCACAGAAGTAAAATGTGATGTGATATTAGTGCATAAACAACTAACAGGGAACGCTCTGAGCAAACGTTCTTCCAGTAACGTTAATAGAACGTTCGTTCAATGTTCTTTGGTCTTTAATGATGTTCTTTAGAACGTTTGCTCAGAGAACATTCAAACGTAATGTTCCCAACGGAACGTTCCCTTAATCATCCTTCCCTCGCACTTTGTAACACATCTTCCCCTCGCGGGTCAAAATGACCCGAAACCCTAAAATTAAACTATTTATTTATTGTTTGTTCAGAAAGCTTATTTCATTTTGATAATAATATTAATAATATTTTGTCTATTATTTAATGCGATTTTTTGTTATTTTTTATTTTATTTACCTTTAAATGACTAGATTTGATCAATAATAAAAAAAAATGTATTTAAACATTCCTCACATTCTTTCAGCTTAAATTCAAAATAACTCACAATTTCATTCATAACCCTTTTAATTCAGCTCTAAATATCTTACATTGGGAGTCTTTGTCGAGCTCTTGTGGGAAATTAATAATAACACATGATATTTCATGACTCTAGATGGGCTTATAGCTCTATATGGAGCAGAGGAGCTGTTCCGCTGGGTCCTAAAGTCAGTTCTCTTCAGTCCGCATTCAGATACACATGTAGACATTATAAAATCATTTTTTGGTAAAGTTTTAGCATTTTTAGTTTGAATTTTGAGCATTTTTAGGTTTTCTATGTGTATTGAAGCATTCCTCGCATTCCAGTCATTCCTAAGGGGGTTAAAATGACCCGCGACGGAAGGATTTGTTACTTTTTAAAATTTCAACCACAAAAACTCGAATCGTGGTTCAAGTGCGACAAAAGTCCTAGGGTCTCGGACCCCTCTGATGAACACTCAATTTAAAAAAAATAAGTGTCGGGTCAAAATGACCCGAGGGAAGGATGATGGTAACGTTCGCATAACAAAGAAAAAACATTGTGAAAACGTTGAGAAATAAAGTTCTCATGACTTGTGTTGTGTGTGTTTGGTTTCAGGGAGTCTGAACAGGATCTCTTCCGATGAAGCTCATATCTCAGTGGACTGGAGCACTTCTCCGCTGACCGCGGGCTCGGGGTTTGGCCAGGGTTTGCCGTTGCTCTGGCCGTTGAGTGTGTGTGTGTTGGACGAGCCGTGCTCGAGGCTGATGGTGACCCGGCTGGTCTCGGTGATGGAGGAGTTGGTGTGATAGTTACAGTGAGAATCTGTGGTCACCAAACGCCTTCGCCTCCACTGACAGCGATACTGAGCGAACTTACGCCGGAGAGCCGACTGCACCTGCGGGACCGGACACACACACTCAGATCGTGCGCTTCTGATGCTACCTTTCTTTCTTTCTTTCTTTCTTTCTTTCTTTCTTTCTTTCTTTCTTTCTTTCTTTCTTTCAGAAAGAAATCATTTTCTGCACAGCATGCACTCCATATATTTTGTCATGTGTGGAAATGGTTTGTTGAATGTGTAGAAATAATGAGATACACCAAGTCATAATTATGAGGTGAAAAGTCGACAGTCATAATTATGGCGTATTATGGCATATATGGCATATTATGGTGAACTAAATCGAAATTATAACTTTAAAAATAAATTATGAGATTACAAAGGCTAAATTCATGACAAAAATTCACAAAATTGTGACAAAAAGTTTTAAAAAAAAATACAAAAAGTTGAAAATCTAGAAAGTCACGATTTTTTAATTTTTTTCTTATAACTTCGCATTTTTAATATCATAATTTTGTCTTTTTTATTTCATAATTAAATTTTTTTATCTAATAATTTTAACTGTATGCCATAATGTTGTCTTTTTAATCTAATAATTTAAAATTTTTAATCTCATAATTTTTTTTTTTTAAATCTCATAATTTAGATTTTTTATCTCATACTGTAATTTTGAATTTTTAATCTCACAATTATGACTTAGTATGTCATAATCTTGCCTTTTTTTTGTCATAATTTCAATTTTTTATCTCATAATTTCATCTTTTTTAAAATCTCAATTTGGACTTTTATCTCATATTTTCAATTTTTTATCTCATAATTTCGTTTTTTCTTCTCTTAAATATTTTTTTAAATCTCATTTCGATTTAGTATGTCATAATTTGGCATTTTAATGTCATAAAATCTCATATTTTAAATATTTCAATCTCATAATGTCAACTTTCTTTCATCTTAATTGACCTTTTTTCCCTCATATTTTCAATTTCATAATTATGACTTAGTATGTCATAATTTCGGCTTTTTAATGTCACAAGTTTGACTTTTTAATCTCATATTTTCATTTGATTCTGATCAAATAATTACAAAGAAAAAGTTAAAAATCACAGTGTATTACTGGACGCTTTCTCTAATGGTGTTTGTTCATCGGGGTTATTGCATGCAAAACATTCACTCCACTTACATACGGAATACTTTATTTTATAGATCTACAATCCCCAGGAGTTCATGTTCATCTAAAGTGCTTTAATAAAGAGAAATTAGGGTAATTAATGAGGATTAAACAGGAAGTCATACCTCTCCGTTACAGAAGCAGAAGATCACGGCCACCAGGAAACCCTGCAGACACACACACACACACACACACACACACACACACACACACACACACACACACACACACACAGGGTTATTAGTGTTCACTAAAACTTACACCATTAGAAACATTATAGCCACTTAAAACAAAATAAACCTTGACTAAAATCGACATAAAAAAATTAAACCCAGTTACCAAAGCAACTTTTCTTATTTTTGTTATAAATTTTTCATTTCGCTTTTAAAGACATACATAAAAAAAATAATAAAAATTACACAAAACACAACAAAATGACTAAAAACAAACTAAAATGGAAACAGAAGATATAAAATCTAAACTAATTAAAAATAATAATCTCAATCTCAATCTATTTATAAAGCACAATAAAAACACCGTTGTGCTGAAAAATATTTAAAAGAAAAATGAAAAAAAAAAAAAACATAAAACAATGACAATAAGACACAAATATGTTTAGAAAAACCCTGTTTGAAACTCAGCGAATATAAGAGAGAAAGAAATATCTTCTTGAAGAGATAGGTTTTTAATTTAGCTTTAAAAAGTGATTCTGATGTGATTCATCTAATAATAATAATAAACCCATTACTATAATCGCAACACAACACTGCTGTACTCGTCTCAAAGAAATGCATCGGTTTAATAATAGACTTTAAATGGAAAAAAAGCCCTTTTGTGCTGGTGATATTAAAAACACACTCGATGCTGCTTAAGGAGGCATTTCTTTAAATTAGTCACACGGTAACACTGTATAATAAGGTTCATTAGTTAACATGAGTTAATGTATTAACTAACATGAACTAGCAATGAGCAATACATTTGACACAGTATTTATTAATCTTTGTTAATATTAGTAAACTGTTCATTGTTTGTTCATGTTAGTTCACAGTGCATTAACTAATGTTAACAAACACAACCTTTGATTTTAATAATGTATTAGTAAATGTTGAAATTTATATTGACTAAGATTAAATAAAAAAAAATTGTATCAAAATATCCAAAGACCACTTGCACAGTGTAATATATTTCTTTCAATTGTGTACTTACATTATCCTAAATGTTTCCAAGAATTTGTAAATTCATAGAAATTCACAATTTTGAATAATGCCCGTCCTTGGTCACGTGTCGCCTGTCACTGACGTCATATCCACGTTATCCCTGGTTTCCGCTCGTACTGCCGTGTAGTAACCATGGCGACAGACGTGGACAACAGTGTAACGGCTAGCGGCGCGCTCACGCTGTTGTTGTCGCTTTCAAACATTATGGATCATGACAAGCAGACTTTGGGAGAAAAGGAGAACTAAAACGAGGATCAGTATCAGCATGGTGTTTCGAGATGCCGAGAGCTCCACAGCAAACTTCGACTCGACAGAGACGCCGCTCTCGCATGGGCTTTATTAGACAGGTGAGCAAATGTACATAAAACTAATCAGTGTTATAGAGCTTCTGTAGCTCCGCCCCTTTTCAGCGCTCGTTGTCTTTTGTCTTCCGGTCTGTATTTCCACAGATCTTGCGTATTTATGAATGAAGGGCTCGTTTTAAAATCTTTACGGTCTACTGACATTTGTTAAGACCCCTGCTTTGAACATTACAATCCTCATGATAACTTTCGTTAATTTTACATTAAGTAACGTTAAATCCACTTCAGAAGCGAATTACTCCTGGACAGCGATGTCATATACAGAGCGACCGCAAAAACGCAAGTTCAAAGACTATTGCTGCGTCCCAATTCGCATACTATCCGTCCAAAATAGTATTCGAAAATAGAATTAGTACGTCCCAAATCGTAGTATGTTGAAATGAGTGTTCCACAGAGACACGGATGGTCTACTATATCCGGTCAGAATCCGAAGTGCAGATCGATGTGCACTCTAACGGCTGATATTGCCCACAACCCATCGCGCGTTGGACGAGGATTCGGTTAGAACTACAAACACGAGTGAAAAGTGTTCAAAAACTACAGACATGGAGGACGCGTGAGTCCGACGGTTACAGGGTTCTCAAGTTCAAAAGCTTGGAGTGAGATCACATGCGGTTAGGGGAGGAGCCCAAGGGGAGGAGCCCCAGTGGAGCCCCGCCCCCCAATTTTACCCATTGTTCATAATCAACCAGCACAAATTAAAATTATAACAATTGGTAAATCTGATAAATGACAGAGCAATTCATCACATCAAATATACTCTTTAATGTTATATTTCAAAATTACTAAAATATAACAAATTACTCCAAACAGTTTGGAAAAACAAATCTTTTTGCATTTTTCCCTGACATCTTTGAAAAATACAAATGCAATGGCAATGATTAATGTATGTTTTGACCGGATATAAAATATTACCCAGAGCACTCTGCCTTAATACATGTAGCCTTGATGTAACTGGAAAGACTATTAATACAGTATAATATATAATTTAAAATAAAATTTAATTCTTCAATAAACTTAATTCCTTCCCATACCCACTAACATTTCCCTTAGCAAAAGCTTCTGGCTTGGTTGCAAAGTAGTTGTAGAGTTTTTGACTGCATCAATAATAATGTATAAGATTGGCTATATATTAAATGTTCTAGCCTAAAAATATTAGACGAGCTTTCTTCCAACTTACCTTCCCCATCATGGCCTATGATCACGACGTGTGTTCACGCGATATTGTTGGTTACCTAGTAACGAACGTACGGTGGCCGAGAATGTGTGTGCGTACGTTCGCGCGATAGCCGAGAATGTTCCGTCAACTTCCGTGTGTTTGTGCATCTATGTTGCCTAGTAACGAACGCAATCTGGCCGAGATACGGACGCGCTGGCGGCAGGAAACTTCACTTTGTGTGCCTGCGCCTCGTATACAACGTGATATAAAGCTTGCAGGACAACTTGGTTGGCATTGCCTTTTCAGCGTGAGAAATACACGGTGTGGCGTGTGAGCGTGTGAACAGGTTGAATTGCGTGTGTCTCACGGCCAATGCGTGAGACTTGAGAACCCTGCGGTTATGTAGAGAGGTTTAGATAAAGGGGTTTGAGTGATTAATTATCAGTATCTAACCTGACGAAAATGTATTTATTCAATGTTGTCCACATTATATTGCGTCTGCAGCAGCATTGTGAACTTTGCAAAGATACGTTTAGCCATTAACTTTTAAATGCATTATTATATTCAAATTCCAAACACGAGGAGAGTCTCGGCATGAAAGACCCATGACTGGCAGATGAACGTGCGACAACATTGCTGTCCGTTAAAGATGACGAAGTAGTATGTCCCAAAGCTTGCCTACTCTACACACTCAAAAGTATGTACTTGTTCTTCACAAAAAGAGTACATACTTTTAGGGCGTAGTATAAGTAGGCGAATTGGGACGCAGCAAATATCTACAGATTCTGCACGCTTGTGTCTCCGGCGCATGAGATCTAGAGATCAACATGATGAATATGATCAGTGTGTTATTCTAATGTTGATCTAGCTTACTGCTAGTCTCATACAGACAACACACAAACACAGAGAATAACATTATAACTTTTAACACACTCAAGTGCAGTTTAGTGTGATAGTGTAGAGTCAAGTCTCCATTTATATAGCGCTTTAACTATATAGACTGTTTCAAAGCAGCTTTACAGTCATAATAGGAGATTACAGTAACGGAGATTGTTTAGGCTTTACAGCAGCTCTAGAATAAAGTTATTGTCCAGCTAAAGTTAGTTTTAATTGATTCACTTCCGTCACAACGATTATTAACGTAACGTTATTAACTTAGGGGCCGCTAACACGACACCATTCTAACAGAAAACTCTTAAGTTCTCTCTACGCAAACTTTAAAAACACGAACCTGTGAGAACGCTGATAGCATTACCTCACAATTTTAATTCGTCTAATAAACTGACCAGTGTGAGTATTAATTCAGCACTTGCGTGTAGTTCGGTAGAATGAAATGTCCTGTTGCTTTATATCCGCGGGACTCGCGTGTGGCGCTGATATCCGTCTCTCATTAGCGATCGCGCTTCACACAACAGTCATGATAAAAACATCAATGTATTCACTCATCCATAAACATTATCTCCCATAAACATTATTAGATCCATCGGCATGACGACAAGTTCCATGATTCCGCTTATTCACTGCGTCATCAACCTACGCCTGT
This sequence comes from Rhinichthys klamathensis goyatoka, assembly GCF_029890125.1. NCBI lineage: Eukaryota > Metazoa > Chordata > Actinopteri > Cypriniformes > Leuciscidae > Rhinichthys > Rhinichthys klamathensis. The sequence goes on from NW_026606875.1 coordinate 1,185,189, forward strand.
GTTATTGTAAGAGGTTAGCGACCCCTAGCGGCGAAAACAATTACATGTTGTATCTTTAATAAATGCTGAGGAAGTATTGTTCATTCTTAGTTCATGTTAACTAAGGTAGTTAAATAATGAACCTTATTGTAAAGTGTTACCCGTCACATTAATAAAATGCTGATGTCCTTTATTTTACATGACATATTTGATTGATTCTGTAGGTTTACGTCACCTGGAAATGCACGAAGATGTTCATGAAGAGGTCGTAGATGGCCAGAGAGAGGCGTCCGCTCGGCTGCATGGGCACCAGTATGAACTGGGCTCCCAGTAGCGGAACCAGTATGATGGTGCCGCGCACCGCTTTCATGTACACACTGCTCTCCGTCTGGTGTGTGACCCTCAGTTTGGTGATCAACACCCGCACGATGTTGAGCAGGAAGAACAGGTTCACCTGAGAGACACGGATGGAGGGATTCAATGCAGAAAATCATGTGTTTTTGTCTTGTTTTCCAGTGCAAACGTGCGGGTGCTCTTCGTGAGTCAGTCAAAAATAAAAATAAAATTTATTTAATATTTTGTATTTTTAGGGGATTTTATGGCACTAAATTATATTTACGCTGTATTTATAATCCATTCATTCACTTTTTGAGCATAGACCTGAATATGTCATTTCCAACTTAAACTGTGGTAAATGTTTAATGCTTTATTAGAGGAACAGATTGAAGAAGTTTGATCTCTTTACAAAGACGAGACTTGGCAGATAATAGCTGAAGTGAAAAGAGTTTTAAAACGTGAACTTAAGTTACAGAATTTTACGTTCATTGTTATGAAAAATGTGCAAAAATACTATTTTAAATTTTTATATGACATATATATTAAAAAAAAAATGTTTTACTCTAAAACTGAGAAAATCAAAGCGATAAATCTTAAGTTGTGCTCCAAATTTGAGGTTGATATCTCAAAAAATGTTGTTTGGCTGCAGTACCAAACGCTTCCACTAGAGGAAACTGCGTCATTTCTGACCGCGAGAAACACAAGTGTGACTTCTTTATCAGGACCAAATGGTGTTGAAAAGGTTTTGAAAAACCTTTTCAAATCATGTCCATGATTTTTTTTTTTGTGTGTGTGTGCACATAGCAAGTGATAAAACCTTTACCAAGTTTCGCACCATTCCGATGAAGAAGAAAAAAAAAAAAAGTACAATTTTTCGGTCAAAAATGACCGAAGAGCACCCGAGGGTTACATCGAGATACATGTACTTGAGAAGTAAAACGACTTCAGATATTAGGTCTTGTTTACTGAGGAATGTATCAAAATTAAGAGAGTTTATGCTTAAAACAAGAACTAATATCTAACAGTGGGGTCAGGAAAATACATGATTTTAACAGAGATCTGTGTTCCACATCAAAGAACTTTTAATTGTAGGAGAAAATAGTTTATTTTAAGGGTTTTCCGAAGTCACAAGATGTGATGTTTTCTCAAGATGGTTTCAATATTTTAAAATAAAACAAAATACTTTAAAATAAGCTAAAACTCAAGATGTAAGCTGATGTCATATTTCTTATTTGAATTAATGTCATATTTACTTAGAGGGGTCATGAATTTAGAAATCAAATTTGACATAAGAGGTCATTGTACTATAAATACATTATCTTATTTAATTTATACTGTTAATTTATACTGTTAATTTACACTGCTGCCATAGTACATTGTTGACTCATCGGTGCCTCATGATTATTCATGAGACTGCGTGTCCTTATCCTATAAGACGACCCCTCACTTAATTATTCATGCAAAATTGTTTATATGTCTATGTGGTGTTTTTAATACGCTTTAAGACACACCATGTGTAAGTTCATAAGTCGACAGCATTGCTGAGTATTTTCTGCTTAAAACTGCAGTGAACCAAAGACAGTCTCAAAAACACGGTTTGAAATCGCTGGTGTTTCTGACGTCACAAACGACCTTGTAACCAATCAGATCAACGTGTGATCGTCAACCAGTGGATCTCTGAGCTGAGTGAGTGAGTGGAGGCGGAGCTCATTTGCATATTCATAGAACCCCGCATACTAAATGAGGCAAGGGTGTCGAGTTACATTAAAGATATTTTAAGGCATGAATAAACTTTTTTTCAAGGAAAAAAACATTTAAATATGTCATTTTGGTGATCAAAGATGATTTTTAAGGTATATAATTATTGACTACATGGGGACTTTACTTATTAAAGCTAATGGAGACTGCGTGCCCTTATCCTATGAGAAGACACGTAGCTTAATTATTCATGAGACTGCATGTCCTTATCCTATGAGAAGACACCTAGCTTAATTATTCATGGCAGCACGCGTTGATTTCCTATGACAGACACTTCAAACACTGAGATTGCATACAGTAAGAGAGATGCATTAATGGATCAAATTTTTTTTTGTTTTTGCTTTGTAAGAGTTCTTAAGTTCTCTTCAACAGATCCTGAAATCTCAAAAATGATCATATTTAAATTAAATATTTCAAATCAGAAATAAAATCTGACATGAACTGTCCCAATAAATGTTGTTTCTTATGCTCAAATAGTGTTAAAAAAAGCTTATATTTTAGCCAATTTGCATTTGCGCAGTCATAAGAGCAGTTCTAATAAGTTTCCATTGCAACCGGTGATGACTTTACCAATTAGTGATTGGCTCTTTTATTTAAAAGGCGGGACTTATTCTGCCATATTGCGCATTGCACCTTCTCCCATTCATAGTAATATGAGTGCATTGTCTTTGTATATATAAAGTCTTTTGAACTTGAACTGGTGGTTTTGTGACCCATTTAATTTAAAGGGACTTTTTTTTTTTAATTTTATGCCTCCACTAACAGATTTTTTTTTTGTCTTAGGCATAAACTCAGAAATCAAGACTTAAAATCTTAACTAGATTGCTTCCCAAGTAAATGTATCTTGATTTAAGAACGTTTAGATTTGTACTGGAAAACAAGACAGAAACCCTGAGGAAGAAGATGATGAGGAGATGATGTTGATGAAGCTCACCAGCAGAGCGACGTATATCGGGCCGTGTGTGATGTACAGCAGGTTTGTGTTTATGACCCAACACCTGTCAAACACACAATGTCACTGCGATTAAACATTTTAAGGGTTAGTTTGCCCAAAAAAAATCTGTCATCATGCACTCATCCTCAAGTTGTTCATAACCTGTATAAATGTCTTTCTTCTGTAATATATATATATATATATATATATATATATATATATATATATATATATATATATATATATATATATATATATATATATATATATATATATATATATATATATATATATATATATATATATATATATATATATATATATATATATATATATATATATATTCGCTGGTCTCCATTGAAAAAAATATATGGAAGTCCATGGGGGAACATTTATGGGGGCTCGTCCGGGATATAATCAAATTGATTCCTCACGGATATAAATGTTATGTGTGTATATATATATCTTTATGCTGGTTAATTTTAAGTGTTAAATCTCAGGTTTACCTGTCATCGAGGAAGAGCAGACGTGCCACCGCGTACATGACAGCAGGGATCACTGGGAAACCTGTAGAAATAACTCACTACGTCACTGTTTTCTAATGTTATATTTGCATTGAGAAAATCTACGGTAATCAGTGTGTGATCAATCTTTCATTTCTTGCACAATAAATCATGATGAAAACAAAAGCTGGAAGTTATTTAACAAAGTCTAGTTAACATTATATTCATTATTATTATTATAATTATTCTGTGAACAATAAGTTAATCGAATGAATGAATGATTCAATGACTTACTCATTTAGACATTTACCGCCACCAACTGGAAGTTTTAGTTTCTGATTTGAATTATCACTTCATTAAAAAAATTATTTTAAATTTTGGGTATAGTTTTATTCTGTTTATTTACATTTACTCACTCTTGTGTCGTCTCGAACCTGTATGACTCTCTGTCTTTTGTGGAACATAAAAGAAAATATTTTGAGGAATGTTGGTAACCAAACTGTTTTGATCTAAATACCAATTCAGATGCAGCTTATGAAAAAAATCATGGCTGTTGTAGCCTAAAAGTTTATGTGTAATATATTCTACGTTAAAACAATTAAAATATTTCTTTCTATAGTTATTTGATGTTTTTCTCATTTAAAGGTGCATCGTGTAACATTTAGGAGGATCTGTTGACAGAAATGCAATATCATATACATAACTATGTTTTCAGTGGTGTATAAAGACCTTATATAATGAACCGTTATATTTTTATTAGCTTAGAATGAGGCGTTTCTCTCTACACACACCGCGGGTCCGCTTACATCCACATGTTTCTACGGTGGCCCTGAGCGGACAAACGCGTTTCGTCACTATGTTGTTCTTCGTGCAAAGAAGCTGCTAAAGTCAGCGAATAAAACACTTACACAATGATGAACAAAGTAACAATAATATTCACAATAACATCGTTTTACTGAATAATTAAGTAAACCTAATTTCTTAATCTTTGTAAAGAAACCTCATTGCTTAACTGGCTACTCTCTGCTGTCTCAGACGACGACATCACTTCCTGTCGGCCACCGTAACTTCTGTTGGGTGCAATTCACAACCTCACCACTAGATGCCACTAAAACTTACACACTGCACCTTTAACACAATAATCACTTTAAATGATGTTTTGGGGATAATTTATCAAACAAAATTGTTGTGTGATTAATTAGATTAATTAACTGGCAAATCATGTAATTAGATTAATATATATATATATATATATAAATCACGATTACTATGCTTTGTGTGTTCTGTGTTTTAGGACTTTTATTTTGAAATGTATCTTTTTACACAAGGGGCTAACAGGACAGGTGAGGGTAATTAATCACTATGGGAACAAACAAAGGCAAACAGGAACAAACTACAGGAAGTGAACAGAGAATCAGAAATTATACTTCAAAATAAAAGTCCTAGAACACAACACACAGGAGAAATCGTGACAAATGTATACACACAGGTCAAAGATGTATTGATGTTGATTTGTAAAGGGCGACCCGGGCTCGTGTTCAGTACGTACCCCAGCCGAGGACGTAGTACCAGCCCAGCTGCTGCTCGCCCACAAACACGGCCACGATGATGAGCGTGTGCAGGTAGATGCCCTCACACAACATCCAGAAGAAATTGGAGCATGAGGTGTAGTGAATGACACTCGCCAGGATCTTACAGCCTATCTGAAACTGAACACACACACATAAAATGCCAAAGGACCCCTAAATGTGCCAATACCCTTGTGAGAGGCCCTTTCCTAAAAAATAAAGGAAGTTATCCATCTATCTGTCATGCTGCGAAGTCAGCGACAAGGGAGGGGTGGATCCGAACACAGAGGATTTAATAAAGTACGATCAGAATACAATTAACTCAATAAACTACAAGAAAAAAGAACTGAGCGCACCAAAATAACAGCTATAGAAAGACAACACCAGAACACAGGCAACACAGGGGTTTAAATACACAAGATAACAAGGAACAGGTGAGGGTAATGAGTTGCCATGGAGACTAACGAGGCTAACTGGAAACAAACAAGACTATGGGAACAAACAAGGCAGCAATGGAAACAAATAGAAGAGAAACTAATCAAAGGAAGTCAAACAGCAGGAACAAAAATACCCTTCAAAATAAGAGTCCTTAAACAAGACACGGGAAACGAGACAGGAATTGTAACACTACATCTTGTAACATATTTTTTTTAATATTTATATCTGTGCCCCTTGACCACAAAACCAGTCACATGAGTCAATTTTGGGAAATTGAGATTTATACATAATCTGAAAGCTGAATAAATAAGCTTTCCATTGATGTATGGTTTGTTAGGATAGGACAATATTTGGACTTCAAAACTAAAAAAAAAATCAAAATATTGAGAAAATCACCTTTAAAGTTGTGCATTTATGTTGGCGATTGTGCAGCATTCACTCACAGAAATACATGTTTTATATATTTACGGAAGGAAATCTACTAAATATCTTCATAGAACATGATCTTTACTTAATATCCTAATTATTTTTGCCATAAAAGAAAAGTCGACAATTTTGACCCACACAATGTATTGTTGGCTATTGCCACAGATACACCCGCTCGACTTATGACTGGTTTTGGGATCCAGGGTCACATATATTACATTACTGAACAAAAGCAATTTTATTAAACCATTGAAATAATTATAAAAATTGTATCTAGGCATTTTTTAAATGAAAAATTCTATTAATTTTTTAAGTGCACACATTAACTTTGACAGCCTAAGATGTATTTGTAATGTTTTTTCTCTCAAATTATTATAAAACATTGTATTATTTATTAATGACCCTACAAGTTCAATTAAATTAAAATACAGTATGAGGGAAATATATTATATATATGTTTTATATTTTAGACAAGAAGGGAGAACACAACACAACTTGGTTAAGGTTTATATGACAAAATTATATGGCAAACAAAAACAAAAAAACAACAAAAAAAGCTCACATTGACTGACTACATAATCACTAAACAATAATCAGTTATCAATATTTCGATGGTTCTCTCGATTTGCATAGAATTTCTTTGTATGACAGCGTGGACAAATATTATGTCGCACAATTTGGCATGTTTCTTTGCATTATTATCATAAATAAAACAATCACCTCCAAGCACAACTACACAATAAACTTACAAAATCTAAAATACACTTTAATAATATATGGATAAAGGGTGAAGATGTTAATTTTCCTAGGCCGCACATTACTTTTGACCACTACTGTATACACTCACCGGCCACTTTATTAGGTACACCTGTCCAACTGCTCGTTAACACTTAATTTCTAAGCAGCCAATCACATGGCGGCAACTCAGTGCATTTAGGCATGTAGACATGGTCAAGACAATCTCCTGCAGTTCAAACCGAGCATCAGTATGGGGAAGAAAGTTGATTTGAGTGACTTTGAACGTGGCATGATTGTTGGTGCCAGAAGGGCTGGTCTGAGTATTTCAGAAACTGCTAATCTACTGTGCCCGGTTGCATAAAGCACCTTAAGTTTTTCCCTTAAGTGTGATACTTAAGGGGTGATTTACCCTTACCTAAGAGAATAACTTAAGGGTGTTGCATATAATCTCTTAAACGGTTCTCTTAGGTAAGGGAAACATTTAAGTTTTTCACGACAGCGATCCTGGATTCACGTTATAAAAGTTTGTTGTTGCCATAGATACGCAAAACACTAACATGTCGGAATATCACGTGTCAGTCCAGTGACGCTATCACGTAACACCGCGTTAGCTCCGAACGTGGCGGCAGTTTGTGTTGTTCACCATCTCATGCTTTGGCATTTGTTTTGGTTTTGTGAATGCACTTCTGGCTCTGTGTCTCGAAATACAGCTGAGTATATTTCCATAGCATACCTGTTTTCTTCTGTCATGATTCCTTTTAAAACACAGAATCAGCTCGTTCTCCTGTGAATTTTTTGTCGGCCACACACTCTCCGTGCGCCCACTGACTTAACGTTGTGATAGTTTACATGCGAGTCGCGTTTAATGACAGACAGACAGCCGTCTAGTTTGATAGCGATGTCAAATATTGCGCGTCGATCAAATCCGTATTCTGGCAACAATTTTTCATCGCTAAATTAGTCCAAAGGGTTCTCCCTATTCTCTATGATCTTCAGCTGGTTCCATAAATTCAGCCATGTCGTCTTATTTTTGTCCGCGTTACTCTTAAGGTTACGATTTCCAAACCTTAAGTTATACTTAGGGAAATTACCGTTAAGGGTTTTTATGCAACACTTAACGATTACTTAAGTGAAAAAACAGCATTTAAGGGAAATTCTAAGTGTTTATGACGTTTCACTAAAAAAACCCGTTAAGTAACACTTAAGGGTATTTTTCTGCAACACCCTTAGGTTTAAGGGAAACTTAAGGGCGACCTTAAGGGAAAATTACACTTAAGGTGCTTTATGCAACCGGGCACTGGGATTTTCACGCACAACCATCTCTAGGGTTTACAGAGAATGGTCCGAAAAAGAAAAAACATCCAGTGAGCGGCAGTTCTGTGGGCGGAAATGCCTTGTTGATGCCAGAGGTCAGAGGAGAATGGCCAGACTGGTTCGAGCTGATAGAAGGGCAACAGTGACTGAAATAACCACTCGTTACAACCGAGGTATGCAGCAAAGCATTTGTGAAGCCACAACACGCACAACCTTGAGGCGGATGGGCTACAACAGCAGAAGACTCCACCGGGTACCACTCATCTCCACTACAAATAGGAAAAAGAGGCTACAATTTGCAAGAGCTCACCAAAATTGAACAGTTGAAGACTGGAAAAATGTTGCCTGGTCTGATGAGTCTCGATTTCTGTTGAGACATTCAGATGTTAGAGTCAGAATTTGGCGTAAACAGAATGAGAACATGGAACCATCATGCCTTGTTACCACTGTGCAGGCTGGTGGTGGTGGTGTAATGGTGTGGGGGATGTTTTCCTGGCACACTTTAGGCCCCTTAGTGCCAATTGGGCATCGTTTAAATGCCACGGCCTACCTGAGCATTGTTTCTGACCATGTCCATCCCTTTATGGCCACCATGTACCCATCCTCTGATGGCTACTTCCACCATGTCACAAAGCTCTAATCATTTCAAATTGGTTTCTTGAACATGAAAATGAGTTCACTGTACTAAAATGGCCTCCACAGTCACCAGATCTCAACCCAATAGAGCATCTTTGGGATGTGGTGGAACGGGAGATTCGCATCATGGATGTGCAGCCGACAAATCTGCGGCAACTGTGTGATGCCATCATGTCAATATGGACCAAACTCCCTGAGGAATGCTTCCAGCACCTTGTTGAATCTATGCCACGAAGAATTGAGGCAGTTCTGAAGGCAAAAGGGGGTCCAACCCGTTACTAGCATGGGGTACCTAATAAAGTGGCCGGTGAGTGTATATAGTAATTTAAGTGCACACTAACTTTAACTAAACCCATTTTGAAAACCCCTGTTTCACAGTAAATATTTAAGTGAAAGCAACCATCAAGTTCAGTTCATAATGCTCACATGAATATCATCATATATATATGTGTGTGTGTGTGTGTGGACTTACAGAGTCTGTTCTGCTCTGATGGCCGCCGATGACAAAGTAGAACCAGCCGATGGTGGCGAAGGAGTTCAGGATGAAGGATGTGAACATGTTTTTATGAAGAGTGATCCGCTGACAGCTCAAACACCTGCACAAACACACGCATTCGTTCCTTATATAGTAGGTGACGTATGAAGCCTTTTCAGAAATACAGAAAGGGGTCATGACATGTTTTTTTATTTATTATTTGAATATGTTCCTTGAGTTTCACTTATAGAGTAGATAAAGTTTTATGCACAAAAAAAAACCCTAATATTGTTTAATAATTTATAACCTTCATACTGTCTGAAATGATCCGTTTTTAATGCGCGGCTCCTTTAAGGCTTGTCAGTAATCGCCCACTGTTATGATTGGCTAACGTCATTGTATAGGAAACAGTATCCCTTGCTATTGAAAACATTTACAGACGAAGCATTATGAATCATTTACTGAGGGTTTCTGATGCAGATTCTGTCAGATTAATACAGTCTCTGCTTCATCTGTCAACAGAAGTTTCTCTGTGAACTCTCCATTACACTGTGTCTCAGTCAAACGCTCCGAACACACACATAATCCTGCGACGCCATCCGGGACGCCGTTAAAATAAAGCATCCGCTTGTTCCTGACGCTGGATCTCCCGAAGCCTCGACAGAAACTCAAACCAGCCGTTTAAACTGGACACACGTTCTTCCACTCTTTCATTTCAGAGACTGAACGCCAGTGGGCGGAGCCTATGGTGTGATGAGGTGGAACTATTGGTCGATGTCTTGCTCTGGAGGCGGGCATATGCAAATGTGTGATGTCACAGATCCCGCAATATCAAAACGAGCTGTTTTTGGAGCTTGATTAAAGAAATGCTTTGTTTATAATGAGGAGGACGTTTTAATCAAGATGTTTTAACCTTTTATATGCCATAAGATCAAGGCAAGTTTTAATTCTCATGTCCCCTTCCACTCTTTCATTTGTCCAGTTGTTACAGACTCAAGCGTGTGGAGTCCGTCAGAAACTGAACACACATCTGTATTATTCATACATTTTTTTTTTCTGTTCTTCTAACGTTTTTTGAATGTTACTTTTTTCAGAACGTTCAAAAGTAACATTCCAATAATGTTTGAAAAATGATGAAATGGAATGTTCCCTTAATGTTCGTATAACCAAGAAAAAGCTTTTTTAGAACATTGTAAACCTGGATGTTCAGAGTAATAACGTTTTGGGAACATTAGCAAAATGTTCGTAGAATTTAGTCTTGTTTGTGTTTGTTGTCCTAACGTACTTGAAGTAGGAGAAGATGCATATGGAAATGATGAGCGATATGATGGAGAGGACGTTTCCCACAATAGCCAGATAGTAAGCCACAAGCGTGAGCTGCAGGACAAACCAGAGACACACAGATTATAAAACAGACGGGATTATGATATAATGATTTCATATTTAAGCTGAAGCTTAACCTTGAGTTTCTGCTTAGTGTAAGCGGAGCACTGAGTGTAATTGGACCAGAGTCGGTTGCTTTCTGGGTGACGAAACCAATGGCCGTCTGAGTCACACACTTTGGTCACTTTTTCTGAATGAACAAAAGGCAAAATGTGAAAAGACATGTTTGCGTGCATCACAAGTTACCGTAGTCGAGTTAATCAAATTAGTCTTTTTAAGTAATGCATTGCTTTTTAATTTACAAGAAAATATCTTTTTCAGTAAGTAAAGCAAGTAACTTTGACTGACAGCTCTCCTGTCCTCATGTTGAATACATCTGCATCTCCTTCAGCTTGAGGCTCATTCCTTTTACTTTTAGTGTGAAAGACACTTTACATTTGCAAAAAAATAGAACTTTTTTTAATTTAACTTAACTTAACACATTACTTTCTATAGAAATTTATTAAGTAAACTAGTTACTTTTTCTTTTAAAAGTAACTTTTCCCAACACAATAAATTCCATCACAATCAAAATAACTTTATTTTTGTAATTAAAACTGCCTTGAAAAGCAATCAAAATCTTTTTAATTACAATATAATTAATTTTGCTCTCAGTTAAAAAGACATGAGAAACTCCATATTAAAGAAGTAATATATACCGTGTATATATATATACTTATTGTGCCACTTAAATGCGAGCTGTAGTTTTGTCAAATTGTCAAATTTATATTAAAAAAAGTTTTAAAAATTCTAAATCCTACATTTTTCCAGGTTTAAATTACAAAAAAATAACGATTTTACACATGGTTTCAGACTTTTGGAACCCAGCATTATTGCCTTCAATTGATGAACAGTGACAGTAAAGACATTTATTATGTTGCAAAATATTCTATTTCAAATAAATTCTGTTCTTTTGAACTTTCTATCCATGAAAGAATCCTGAAAAATAAAATGTATCATGGATTTCACCAAAATATGAACTGTTTTTAACACTGATAATGTTTCTTGAGCATCAGATCCTCATATTAGAGTGATTTCTGAAGGATCATGTGACACTGAAGACTGGAGTAATGATGCTGAAAATTCAGCTTTGATCACAGGAATAAATTACACTTTACTGTATATTCACATTGAAAACAGCTGATTTACATTACAATAATATTTCTTTATGATCTGATTCTTGTCATGTTTATCTTTTGAAGTTTGATTATGTTACCTATTCAGTTTATCTGTATTGTTTCTTTGTCTACTGTCATGTTTATTTGTATTATATTGTAAAGCGACCTTGAGTTTGTAGAAAGGCGCTATATAAAATAAACGTATTATTATTAGTAGTTTTATCTCACCAGATGGATCAAAATCCTGGAAGTAGGAGGGGCAGTGCTGGAAGGCGGTGCCGGGGGCGGAGTCTCCCCAGCAGAGCCACCCGTCCCATGTGCGGTTACAGTACGGGCCTGCAGGGGGCGAGACACACATACACACACTTTATTAACATTTACTTTTACATTTACATTTAGGGCCCTATTTTACGAGTGGGCAGGTCCTGTGAACGAGTGGGCCGGTCCTGGTGATTGTGAACGAGTGGGCGTGTCCTGGTGAACGAGTGGGCGGGTCCTGGTGAACGAGTGGGCGTGTCCTGGTGAACGAGTGGGTGGGTTCTGGGTGAGTGGACGGGTCCTGGTGATTGTGAACGAGTGGGCGGGTCCTAGTGAATGACTGGGCGGGTCCTGGTGAATGAGTGGACGGGTCCTGGTGATTGACTGGGCGGGTCCTAGTGAATGACTGGGCGGGTCCTGGTGAATGAGTGGGCGGGTCCTGGTGAATGAGTGGGTGGGTCCTGGTGATTGTGAACGAGTGGGCGGGTCCTAGTGAATGACTGGGCGGGTCCTGGTGAACGAGTGGACGGGTCCTGGTGATTGTGAACGAGTGGGCGGGTCCTAGTGAATGAGTAGGCGGGTCCTGGTGAATGAGTGGACGGGTCCTGGTGATTGTGAACGAGTGGGCGGGTCCTGGTGATTGTGAACGAGTGGGCGGGTCCTAGTGAATGACTGGGCGGGTCCTGGTGAATAAGTGGACGGGTCCTGGTGATTGTGAACGAGTGGGCGGGTCCTGGTGAATGAGTGGGTGGGTCCTGGTGAACGAGTGGGCGGGTCCTGGTGATTATGAATGAGTGGGCGGGTCCTGGTGAACGAGTGGGTGGATCCTGGTGAACGAGTGGGCGGATGAGTGGGCACAATCACCAGGGCGGGTCCTGGTGATTGTGAATGAGTGGGCGGGTCCTGATGATTGTGAATGAGTGGGCGGGTCCTGGTGAATGAGTGGACGGGTCCTGGTGATTGACTGGGCGGGTCCTAGTGAATGACTGGGCGGGTCCTGGTGAATGAGTGGGCGGGTCCTGGTGAATGAGTGGGTGGTCCTGGTGAATGAGTGGGTGGGTCCTGGTGAACGAGTGGGCGGGTCCTGGTGATTATGAATGAGTGGGTGGATCCTGGTGAACGAGTGGGCGGACGAGTGGGCACAATCACCAGGGCGGGTCCTGGTGATTGTGAATGAGTGGGCGGGTCCTGATGATTGTGAATGAGTGGGCGGGTCCTGGTGAATGAGTGGACGGGTCCTGGTGATTGACTGGGCGGGTCCTAGTGAATGACTGGGCGGGTCCTGGTGAATGAGTGGGCGGGTCCTGGTGAATGAGTGGGTGGGTCCTGGTGATTGTGAACGAGTGGGCGGGTCCTGGTGAATGAGTGGACGGGTCCTGGTGATTGTGAACGAGTGGGCGGGTCCTGGTGATTGTGAACGAGTGGGCGGGTCCTAGTGAATGACTGGGCGGGTCCTGGTGAATGAGTGGACGGGTCCTGGTGATTGTGAACGAGTGGGCGGGTCCTGGTGAATGAGTGGGTGGGTCCTGGTGAACGAGTGGGCGGGTCCTGGTGATTATGAATGAGTGGGCGGGTCCTGGTGAACGAGTGGGTGGATCCTGGTGAACGAGTGGGCGGATCCTGGTGATTGTGAACGAGTGGGCGGATCCTAGTTAACGAGTGGATGGGTTCTGGTGATTGTGAACAAGTGGGCGGGTCCTGGTGAACGAGTTGGCAGGTCCTGGTGATTGTGAACGAGTGGGCGGGTCCTTGTGATTGTGAACGAGTGGGCGGGTCCTGGTGAACGAGTGGGCGGGTCCTGGTGATTGTGAATGAGTGGGCGGGTCCTGGTGAACGAGTGGGCGGGTCCTGGTGATTGTGAACAAGTGGGCGGGTCCTGGTGAACGAGTTGGCAGGTCCTGGTGATTGTGAACGAGTGGGCGGGTCCTTGTGATTGTGAACGAGTGGGCGGGTCCTGTGAACGAGTGGGCGGATCCTGGTTAACGAGTGGGTGGGTCCTGGTGATTGTGAACAAGTGGGCGGGTCCTGGTGAACGAGTTGGCAGGTCCTGGTGATTGTGAACGAGTGGGCGGGTCCTTGTGATTGTGAACGAGTGGGCGGGTCCTGGTGATTATGAATGAGTGGGCGGGTCCTGGTGAACGAGTGGGTGGATCCTGGTGAACGAGTGGGCGGATCCTGGTGATTGTGAACGAGTGGACGGATCCTGGTTAACGAGTGGATGGGTCCTGGTGATTGTGAACAAGTGGGCGGGTCCTGGTGAACGAGTTGGCAGGTCCTGGTGATTGTGAACGAGTGGGCGGGTCCTTGTGATTGTGAACGAGTGGGCGGGTCCTGGTGAACGAGTGGGCGGGTCCTGGTGATTGTGAATGAGTGGGCGGGTCCTGGTGAACGAGTGGGCGGGTCCTGATGATTGTGAATGAGTGGGCGGGTCCTGGTGAACGAGTGGGCGGGTCCTGGTGATTGTGAATGAGTGGGCGGGTCCTGATGATTGTGAATGAGTGGGCGGGTCCTGGTGAACGAGTGGGCGGGTCCTGGTGATTGTGAATGAGTGGGCGGGTCCTGGTGAACGAGTGGGCGGGTCCTGGTGATTGTGAACAAGTGGGCGGGTCCTGGTGAATGAGTTGGCAGGTCCTGGTGATTGTGAACGAGTGGGCGGGTCCTTGTGATTGTGAACGAGTGGGCGGGTCCTGGTGAACGAGTGGGCGGATCCTGGTTAACGAGTGGTTGGGTCCTGGTGATTGTGAACAAGTGGGCGGGTCCTGGTGAACGAGTTGGCAGGTCCTGGTGATTGTGAACGAGTGGGTGGGTCCTGGTGAACGAGTGGGTGGGTCCTGGTGAGCGAGTGGGTGGGTCCTGGTGATTGTGAATGAGTGGGCAGGTCCTGGTGAACGAGTGGGCGGGTCCTTGTGATTGTGAACGAGTGGGCGGGTCCTGGTGAACGAGTGGGTGGGTCCTGGTGATTGTGAATGAGTGGGCGGGTCCTGGTGAACGAGTGGGCGGGTCCTTGTGATTGTGAACGAGTGGGCGGGTCCTGGTGAACGAGTGGGTGGGTCCTGGTGATTGTGAACAAGTGGGCGGGTCCTGGTGAACGAGTTGGCAGGTCCTTGTGATTGTGAACGAGTGGGCGGGTCCTGGTGAACGAGTGGGCGGGTCCTGGTGATTGTGAATGAGTGGGCGGGTCCTGGTGAACAAGTGGGCGGGTCCTGATGATTATGAATGAGTGGGCGGGTCCTGGTGAATGAGTGGGCGGGTCCTGGTGAATGAGTGGGCGGGTCCTGGTGAATGAGTGGGCGGGTCCCTGTGATTTTTTGTTTTAAAATGTAATTTTAGTGCTTCATCATTTCATTTAGTTGCAACATTTCAATTTTTTTTGTTTACATTTTTTTATCTAATATTCATATTATTTAATTTCAGCTTTTCTTAAATTAACGGAAACTATTTCACTATTTTAGTGCCAATAGTTTTAGTTAACAATAACAACACTACAATTAGCAGATAGTCTGTTTTTCTTTTAAATGTATATTTAACAAAGTTGCCAATAAAAAATGAAAATAATAATAATAAAGCCATAATGTTAGGCAAATTTGCTTCAGTAAATGTATCCTGTTTTAAGTATGTTTAAATGGTTTGCTGTAACTTGTTTTCTTTCTGAATCTCCTGTGTTTAACAGGAAACAAACTAAATGATGCTAACATCACTTCCTGTCTTTCATCCTCTTACTGCAGTGGATTCTGGGAGTTTCATCTCCACACCAGCAAGAGCTAAAGGCAAAGAGACAGTAATTCAATTAGAGAAACACAATTATGCACTTATTTTTATTTATGTTCAAGCCTTCATCAACTTCCCTCGATTAGGCCAAACGAATCCATTATCATTTCAACTAAGCTTTAAGATCATACGGGAACTGATTACACATAACCAAATGTAGACTGTGAAATTATTCTAGAAAGTGGTTGTTAGATGTTGCTATATAAGTTTTGCATGTCTTCTTCATCTTTAGTTCTTCAGAAAATGTTAATGATTATTGATCTGCCATGCTCACCTTTTATTTGACTGATTCATTAAAGTCCCCTGTAGTCCATCATTTCATCCCTTAAAACTCATCTTTGATCACCAAAATTACATATTTAAGTGTTTTTTCCTTAAAAAGTATTCTATGAATATGCAAATGAGCCCCGCCTCCACTCACTCACTCAGCTCAGAGATCCACTGGTTGACGATCACACGTTGATCTGATTGGTTACAAGGTCGTTTGTGTTGCAAATAAATGAAATGAAGCACTAAAATTCTTTTCAAAAATTACATTACATTAAATTACAAAATTAAATCAAGCTATATACATATATATAGAAACAAAATTACAAAAACTTAAAATAAAATTAAAACTAATTTAGTATAGAAGTAAATAACAATACTAAACTAACAATATTTGGCCCTAAACTTAATTCAAGAGTTATTTTCTAAAAAACAATTCATATTTATTTACTGGTAAAATAGTTTCCTTTAATTGAAATAAAGCTGAAATTAAATGAAATTAAATAGTTTGTGACGTTAGAAACACCAGCGATTTCAAACCGTGTTTTTGAGACTGTCTTTGGTTCACTGCAGTTTTAAGGAGGAAATACTCAGCAATGCTGTCGACTTATGAACTTACACATGGTGTGTCTTAAAGCAGATTAAAAACACCACATAGACACATAAACAACATTAAAAGCTGGATTTGCACCAAAGGGGGACTTTAATTATATCCATTTTAACTTGTTTAATTATTTTGCAAATTGACTTTTACGTCTGTCCTTGATTTATGCACGTGTGTTTCTGATCAACGCTCACCTGGATCTCTGCGCGGAGGCTCGTACATTATTTTGAGGTAACACTCAAACTGGGCGGAGAGGATCTGCTCACGGGTCACGCTCAGATCCGCAGGGGATTCTGGGATATCGCTCCCCTCGTCTGCTGACATCCTCGCCGCTACGAGCACATCCTCACACTGACACACCTGTGCTCGTATTCAACAGGAACATAATACTTCACAATAAGGTTTAATATGTTAACATTAGTTCTATAGCATTTATTAATCTTAAATTCAACATTTAATTATAATTTTTTTTAAATCAAAGATTAATGGACTGTAAACTAACATGAACAAACAAAAGTAAAAAAAATTTACATTAACAAAGATTAACGTGGATTTTAAATATGTGGACGACTTTTTAACAATAACTGATCCTGTAGTGATCATTTAATTTTATTATGTTAAGTAATTTATTGTATTTTTTTATTGGATGCACCGATAGTAAATCTCTCAGCCGATTATTCAGAATGATATTTGTTGATACCGATAGTCTGATTTTCTTAATGAAACTAATGCTGTAAACTATACATGGAATCCTCTCATTTGGTACATAATTATAATATTAGAGGTTAAAATTAACAACAGAGCCCAAACTATTATATTCAACTGCTATTTATTTTCAGATATAATAATCACACTCAAATAAAAACTAAAATGTTGTATGTAACTCAGTTGTACATAAGGTAGTTTTCATAAACATGTCTTCATGACAAATGTATTCAAACACATTCAATTCACATAATTAACAGTAAATACGCTTGTCTCTAGTGTATTTATAGCTAACCAATGAACTCTGAACCCCAGATAACTCTCCTGAGGTAAATGTGACGTTATATCGTTCTCAAGCTGTTTTATTGACGTTTTTCCGCGGTTGAAACACTGATTGATGGATTACATGAGGCATGATTAATTTCAGGGAGTTGTTCTGAATCTTTCAACATTCCTTCTAATGTACATTCATGTTTATTTGCTGCTGTAACTAGTAGTAAAAAAGTAGTACAAAAATATGAAGATTTTGTGTGTGTCCCTTTAAATGCAAATGAGCTGTTGCTCCCCGCCCCCTTTTAAGAAGAGGGCGGATCTTCAAGAGCTCACGCTCCAGCATACTGGTATTGTGTAATATTCAGGTCCTGTGAGAAACTGTTCCAATGGGCGGAGCATACATGAAGAACTGTAACAATGGGCGGAGCATATGTGCCTATTCATGAAAAACTGTAACAATGGGCGGAGCATACGTGCATATTCAAGAAAAACTGTAACAATGGGCGGAGCATACGTGCAAATTCATTAAAAACTATAAAAATGGGCGGAGCATACGTGCATGTTCATCAAAAACTGTTCCAATGGGCGGAGCATACGTGCATATTCATAAAAAACTGTTCCAATGGGTGGAGCATACATGCATATTCATGAAAAACTGTTCCAATGGGCGGAGCATACGTGCATATTCATGAGAAACTGTAAAAATGGGCGGAGCATACGTGCATATTCATCAAAAACTGTTCCAATGGGTGGAGCATACGTGCATATTCATGAAAAACTATAAAAATGGGCGGAGCATACGTGCATGTTCATCAAAAACTGTTCCAATGGGTGGAGCATTCGTGCATATTCATGAAAAACTGTAAAAATGGGCGGAGCATACGTGCATATTCATCAAAAACTGCTCCAATGGGTGGAGCATACGTGCATATTCATGAAAAACTATAAAAATGGGCGGAGCATACGTGCATGTTCATCAAAAACTGTTCCAATGGGTGGAGCATACGTGCATATTCATGAAAAACTGTAAAAATGGGCGGAGCATACGTGCATATTTCATCAAAAACTGTTCCAATGGGTGGAGCATACGTGCATATTCATGAAAAACTGTAACAATGGGTGGAGCATACGTGCGTGTTCATCAAAAAGTGTTCCAATGGGTGGAGCATACGTGCATATTCATGAGAAACTGTTCCAATGGGCGGAGCATAAATAAATATTCATGAAAAACTGTTTCAATGGGCGGAGCATACGTGCATATTCATGAAAAACTGTTCCAATGGGTGGAGCATACATGCGTGTTCATCAAAAAGTGTTCCAATGGGTGGAGCATACGTGCATATTCATGAGAAACTGTTCCAATGGGCGGAGCATAAATAAATATTCATGAAAAACTGTTTCAATGGGCGGAGCATACGTGCATATTCATGAAAAACTGTTCCGATGGGCAGAGCATGCATGCATATTCATAAAAAAAATGTTTCAATGGGTGGATCATACGTGCATATTCATGAGAAACTGTTCCAATGGCGAAGCATACGTGCATGTTCAGTTCTGTTCCGATGGGCGGAGCATACGTGCATATTCATGAGAAACTTTTCAGATGGGCAGAGCATGCATGCATATTCATGAGAAACTGTTCCAATTGGTGGAGCATACGTACATATTCATGAAAAACTGTTCTATGGGCGGAGCATACGTACATATTCATTTTAAAACTGTTCCGATGGGCGGAGAATACGTGCATATTCATGAAAAACTGTTCCGATGGGCGAAGAATACGTGCATATTCATGAAAAACTGTTCCAATGGGCGGAACATACGTGCATATTCATAAAAAAAATGTTTCAATGGGCGGAGCATACGTGCATATTCATAAAAAACTGTTCCAATGGGTGGAGCATACATGCATATTCATGAAAAACTGTTCCAATGGGTGGAGCATAAATGCATATTCATGAAAAACTGTTCCAATGGGCGGAGCATACATGCATATTCATGAAAAACTGTTCCAATGGGTGGAGCATAAATGCATATTCATGAAAAACTGTTCCAATGGGCGGAGCATTCGTGCATATTCATAAAAAACTGTTCCAATGGGTGGAGCATACATGCATATTCATGAGAAACTGTTCCAATGGGCGGAGCATAAATGCATATTCATGAAAAACTGTTCCAATGGGCGGAGCATACGTGCATATTCATGAGAAACTTTTCAGATGGGCAGAGCATGCATGCATATTCATGAGAAACTGTTCCAATTGGTGGAGCATACGTACATATTCATGAAAAACTGTTCTATGGGCGGAGCATACGTGCATATTCATGAAAAACTGTTCCGATGGGCGGAGAATACGTGCATATTCATGAAAAACTGTTCTGATGGGCGGAGCATACGTGCATATTCATGAGAAACTTTTCAGATGGGCAGAGCATGCATGCATATTCATGAAAAACTGTTCCAATTGGTGGAGCATACGTACATATTCATGAAAAACTGTTCTATGGGTGGAGCATACGTGCATATTCATGAAAAACTGTTCCGATGGGCGGAGAATACGTGCATATTCATGAAAAACTGTTCCAATGGGAGGAGCATACGCGCATATTCATAAAAAAATGTTTCTATGGCTGGAGCATACGTGCATATTCATGAAAAACTGTTCCGATGGGCGGAGAATACGTGCATATTCATGAAAAACTGTTCCAATGGGCGGAACATACATGCATATTCATAAAAAAATGTTTCTATGGGTGGAGCATACGTGCATATTCATGAGAAACTGTTCCAATGGGTGGAGCATACGCGCATATTCATAAAAAAATGTTTCTATGGGTGGAGCATACGTGCATATTCATGAAAAACTGTTCCGATGGGCGGAGAATACGTGCATATTCATGAAAAACTGTTCCAATGGGCGGAACATACGTGCATATTCATGAAAAACTGTTCCAATGGGCGGAACACACGTGCATATTCATAAAAAAAAAATTCAATGGGCGGAGCATACGCGCATATTCATAAAAAAATGTTTCAATGGGCGGAGCATACGTGCATATTCATGAGAAACTGTTCCAATGGCGAAGCATACGTGCATGTTCATGAGAAACTTTTCAGATGGGCGGAGCATACGTACATATTCATGAAAAACTGTTCCAATGGGTGGAGTATACGTGCATATTCATGAAAAACTGTTCCAATGGGTGGAGTATACGTGCTGTTCAGTTCTGTTCCAATGGGCGGAGCATACGTGCATATTCATGAATATGCGTGTATGCTCCGCCCATTGGAACAGTTTTTCACAGGAACTGAATATTATACAACACCGGCAGCAAAACTAAAAATTGACAATCACATTCAAGTAGGCGACTTCAAAGGGCATTCATGTGCAATGTTTATCTAGGAAACTCGTATTTAGGATTATTCTGATAGCACGAGAGCGCAGCATCAGAGAGAACAGGCAGAGACGATACGAGACGGTTTCTTCACACACACAGTATGAGTTGCAGTCTGACACGTTGTGATTGACAGGATATGATCATTGGCTGTTTTTAAATACATCAGTGCATCCCTAGTTTTGTGTTGTTTGTCTGGATTTTATAACAGTATTTAGTAAACATAGAAAAGATGAATAAACATATTGCTGCTTGTTAATTGCCGAACCTCTGTGTCCAGCAGCAGAATGAGCATCAGCAGCAGTGACGGGCTTCTTGTCATGATCTGACACACACACAGGGGGCGCTAGAGAGCATCTGTGTCTGTGGTGAAAGACAAACATCTGCATTTTACTATAATTCTGCTTCAGCAATATTTGGAGATGCAAACATAAAATAACAATAAATAACATTTGTGTTTTGTCTAGTGGAGTTTTTTTTTTTTTTAGCTCCAGACCAGTTGACGCTTTAAAGTCTGTTGAACATTGAGTGTGTCTTCTCTGGGATGTGCATGAGAACACACGTTTATTTTTCTGAGAGGATGTCGCTCTCCGTCCATAAACACAGAGGTCGAAGCCCTTCGGCCACAGCTTTACAGGACAGACCATTAAACTCCACCAGAACCAGGGAAACCACAGACATGCTCTTCATAATGCATCAACCATTCACTGCGAAGGTAAAGCTACAATAAATATTTCATGATTCAATATCAAATGAATACTGACACAAGATGCTCATTTTGCCAAGTTCACACAGATTATTTTGGTCATTTTTTTATAAGTTTAATTTATTTTCTTCGCAAATTTTATATACATAAATGTAAATTCACCAACAACAAACCATTTTTTCAACATGGATTTAACGTACTTTAACACTTCATGTTCAGATGACATATATTTTATGTATTGTATACAAAGTTGTATATCATTAATGTCATCTGTATGGTTTGCAAGCATAATAAAAAAATGATGCAACAACAGTCACGTCCCTGTTTCTCCACTTGTATTGTGTTTGCACTGAAAGAAAGGAACACGGATTATTATCAAGTGTTTTCTGTAATGATTGTGGGTCAAACCACTAGTGATGTGTGTGTGTTATTTTGTGATTTCCTGTTGATAGAGTTTCTACAGCGTCTCACGGGGCAGAGACCAGCGCTGTGTGAGTGTGCTGGGGAATATTTCCCATGAGCTCTAGAGTTTGAGGTCAAAGGTCACGATCACACATGAGAAACATCCACAGGATCTGTAATTACAGCAGTAAACCACGAGTTACGGTGATTTTACCACACTTAAGTTACGGTTCAGACTAATCACACCGTGGTAAAATCACCGTAACTTATAGTGTTGTGGATAATTGC
>NW_026606875.1:1220000-1222500 GCF_029890125.1 Rhinichthys klamathensis goyatoka
TAAGAACACACACAGTGCTCTACTAAAAAAAAAAAAAAAAAAAAAAAAAAAAAAAAAAACACTATATACTGTATGTGTATGTATGTATGCATTTATATATGTGTATGTATATTATATGTATATACATGTGTATGGATATATATATATATATGTATATGTATGTATATATATGTATATATATATATGTAATTTTGCACTAATGTAAATTGTTTGCCATGTACATTTCCACATGTACACATTATCTTCTCTCTGTCTCACCAAATAGGTTTATCTTTTGGAATTCGAATGTGTTCATTTCAAATAAGTTGCTGGAATATTCAGGGTCTTCACTCTTCAACGTTTGGTTCTAAAAGTACAGACCCAGAATTTCTAAAACATATCGAAGATGTTGACATCATAATCCTCACTGAAACCTGGTGTCGAAATGATGCGCTCACCTACTGTCCCTCAGGCTACTATGAAGTGATTGTGCCCTCAGTCAAAATAAGTACAGTCCACCGTGGACGAGACTCGGGAGGAATTCTAGTGTGGTACAGGGAGCATCTGGCCAAACACATTTCAATTATCTCAGTTGGAAAATTTCATTGCTGGTTAAAAATAAACCAAATTGGCATTTCTATTAGAGACACATATCTCTGTGCCATCTACATTCCCCCAGCGGAATCCCCTTACCATGAGGAGGAATACCTCAACAACATCCACACAGAAATCAGCCATTTCCAGGCCCAGGGGAATGTGCTGCTGTGTGGAGACTTTAATGCAAGAACTGGATCTGAACCCGATGACATAGATCCAAAGGGTAATGAATATGTCTTTGGCCCAAACCCCCCAAGTATCACAAGAAAACTTCCACCGAGAAACAACCTTGACCAGACAGTAAATAAAACCGGTAGAGAGTTAGTGCAGCTCTGCCGAGCCTCAGGCCTGTACATCCTGAACGGCCGGATCCGAGGGGACTCTTTAGGGAGGTTCACGTGTTGTTCAGGTCTTGGAGCTAGTGTAGTTGACTATGTCATCACTGACATGGACCCATCCTCCTTCAATGCATTCACTGTCAAACAGCAAACTCCGCTTTCTGACCATAACCAAACTAACATCTATATCAAAACACATCACACACCAGAACAAAACCGACTGGAAACCTGCCGAATGTATCAGGTCCAGCAGAGGTACAGATGGGCTACGGACAGCGCAGACAAGTTTGTCCAAGCCCTCAGTTCTGAAGAAATAAAAAATCTAATAAATACATTTATTAATAAGAAATTCGAAACAACTAAAGATGGTGTTAATTCGGCTACAAATGAAATCAATAACATATTTAAAAAAGCAGCACAGAAAAGTGAATTGAAAAAGAAAGGCAAAAAATACACAAAAAATACTCCAAAAGATGCAAAATGGTTTGACTCAGACTGCAAAACATTAAGAAAACAACTTAGAAAATTATCAAATCTGAAACATAAAGAACCAAACAACACTGACATAAGAACTGAATACTTTTCAAAACTAAAAATATATAAAGACAAAATTAGAGCAAAGAAGCAACACCATCTGACCAAAAGTATACAAGAATTAGAAAATTCAATAAATCATAATCAGTTCTGGGATATGTGGAATAATCTGAGCACGGCAAAACCACAAGACCTACCAATACAAGACGGAGAAATTTGGACAAATCATTTTGAAAACTTATATAAAGAAATCCCATCAAACCAACTCAATGATAATTATAATCTGACCAAACAAAATCTACAAACTTATGAAGAGACAATTAAAAATAATCAAAATCCACTTGACTTCCCAATTACACATGAAGAATTGGCAAACAAACTCAAAAGCCAAAAAGGTAATAAATCTTGTGGTCCTGACAGCATTCTAGGAGAGATGCTGAAACACACACACCGGAGCTGCTGAAACACACACACCGGAGCTGCTGAAACACACACACCGGAGCTGCTGAAACACACACACCGGAGCTGCTGAAACACAGCACACCGGAGCTGCAGGCGGCGCTGCTCAAACTGTTCAACACCGTACTCAGTTCAGGCTGTTTTCCTGACATCTGGAGCCAAGGACTCATTACCCCAATCCATAAGAGTGGAAATAAATTGGACCCTAATAATTTCAGAGGCATTTGTGTGAGCAGTAATCTGGGGAAGTTATTTAGCAGTATTTTAAACAATAGAATTGTAAGCTTCCTTAACGAACACAATGTCCTGAGCTCGAGTCAGATTGGCTTCGTTCCAAATCACAGAACTACCGACCACATTTACACCCTACACACCCTAATCGATAAACACGTAAAACAGACCAAAAATGGAAAAATATTTGCATGCTTTGTCGATTTCAAAAAAGCATTTGATTCTATTTGGCACAACGGATTATATTATAAACTTTTACAAAGTGGTGTAGGGGGTAAAGTCTATGACATTATAAAATCAATGTATTCGAACAACAAATGTGCAATACGAATTGCAACAAACATACAGAATTCTTCACCCAG
>NW_026606876.1:0-15000 GCF_029890125.1 Rhinichthys klamathensis goyatoka
CTTGGGTGTAATAACGAACACAGCAGTCATTTTAATGTTCCTAAATCCGAACCGCTGAAGACGCAGTGGCTGTGTTTGTTTTCAAAGGGAATATTCCCCACGAGCAACGTCAATGCTCTCATGTTTGCGCGAATCATTTCACACCAGACTGCTTTATTAACGAGGATCAGTATAAAGCTGGATTTGCTAAGAAGCTGCTCATGAAAAAAGGATCGGTACCAGATATTCGTGTTCCTGCTGAATCTCCAGAACAACGGAAGTGAGTGTAATTTTTTATTAAACTTTATATTAATATATTAATCTTTGCAAATCGCTAGCTGCACGCTTCACAATGAATGCGTCTAAGGTTTACACTCAGGGTACATTACGGCATGTTTTTTATGTATGACGTTCTCAAGATAATTCATAATCCCACGTTTATACTGAACAACGCGTTATGGTTATTGTGTTATTGAGTTACAAACTGTGTACGCACAGAACAGAGAGGCGGGGTGAGCAAAGCTCATTATCATTGAAAGTCATATGCACTGAAACGGTGTGCTGAAAACAGAGCTGTTTTTGACCAGGTAAAATAAGTGTTTTCTTACAATACTAATAAGAATTTTTAATTAAAGTATATTACAAGCTTTTAATTTAGACCCTAAAGAATCATATTAGCTTGTACAAAATGGCATTATATGACCCCTTTAAGAATATGAACAAATATTGCAGAGGATGATTTAGGATTTTTTTATTCTGTTGCACGATGACGGCACGGGTTGATATTTGGTTGACCAATCAGCGGAAAGGGGCATTTTGTTCCAGCCCACATGTGAAAACGAATAATCAAACTGTTTTTCCATTTACTACCCCTGAACCTAAAAACGAAAAATCAATCCAAGTTCTTGTGAAAAAACAAATAAAGGTGCAGTTTTATAGTTTCCGCTTATTCCATGTCAAATTGAAAAACAAACTAACAAAGTGTACACGGAACCATTTTGATGTGCTGAAAAAAAAATCATTGGATAGAATCTTGTGTGATTGGTTGTGGGTCCTAATAAAGAGACTAGCCAACTGTTGAGTAGCTAAATTTTATATATTCGTCAAACCCAATTTTTTATAAATTTTTGGCTCCTGGATAGTGTTAGTTATGGGGCCTGACTGACTATACTTCCATTTATAAAAATCTATAATTGACAGCCAGACATCAAAACATCATAAAGCCATGAGCTAAAGATGTAATAATCCAGAGGCATCTAATGAAAAATTACCTGATTTTTCACCCTGTTTGAGCTCCATATCAGCTGATTTTGTCTGAACTCCTCCGGTGGTCAGGTTAGCAGAGCCTATTTTCCCTTCACTGATCACTTCCAGCGAACCAGTATCACTAACACATAGCTGCAAAAAGTAGAATAGTGTTACTGTTATCCAGTAATAAAAAGTAATATACAGTGCCTTCAGGAAGCATTCGACACACTAAATGATTATGTGTATATAAAGTAAAAATTATATTTTTTACACTCTATTGATAAAAACAAAAGACTAGCCATCACTGAAATTCTTCAACTGGTGAGAGAGTGACCTCCAGATTATTCTTTATTATTCTTCTGGATCTGTCTGAAGCTTTTGACAATTTAAATCAGAAGATCTACCCTCTCCACACTGCTCATCATGGGAACGGCACTGCACTGGCTTGGTATAGGACAGACAGATCCTTCAGGGTATCTTGGAGGCGAACAGTGTCTAAATCAGTTTGGCTAACCTATGGGGTGCCTCAGGGTTCGGTGTACCCTTGAGCACATGACCTTCAGCGGACTGAAGACAGCTCTCCGGAGTCTTGAAACACTCTTTCCAGATCGGACATTCAGATATAATTAGTTAGTGAAATAGTAGAACAATGTTCTGCTCACCTTCAGATTGCTTCCCGGGAGGATCGCGACTCCCTCCTTCCAGCCCAGAACATGGACGATAGTCCCTCCGACCTGAGCAGGAAGTGATGCGGCCTCCAGTTCACTCCCTTTAATTGCCCTGATTGCATTTTGAGGCAGCTCCACTTTTGGCAACGAATGAGCAGAAGCTATGGGAAAATACAAGCTTTTTAAAAAAAAAGAAAATTGCCCTAAAAGTAGACCTAAATAGATTTTATGTTCATCCCAGTTTCATCTACAATTTCTAACTCTTTTATGTGGAGTTCTAAACAATAGTTTAGTGAGATTTAATTCTCTCAATCAAACTGCAAGAAAATATAAACAGCGGATCAATTCTCAAGCTCAAACCCTCTATCTTGGACAGCCAAATTTGTTTACTTGTTTTAGTCATGTTTTAAAAGAGAAAAAATATTCAAAACAATATTTTAAAAAGTTTTAGATGTCATTAATGTCATTAATCAATTACGTTAATGATCTAAGTACCTGGAAAAATGATAGTGGCAGTATCGAGGGGTTTGAGGCGGTGCGAGGAGCCGTCGGTGTGAGCGTGCGGGACGCTGCTCTCGGAGGGAGCGTCGGCATCGTGCGGCGGGACGTCCAGCTCTGCTTTGGCACTCATAGCAAGATCTGCTCAGGACCACTGACCAGAGAGAAATAAGGACAGCGCTTAGTTATTTAGCAACAGTGTGTAGGGTAGGCAGTGTTCGGGAAGTTACTCTAAAAAACGAATCAATTTCTTCAACGGTGTAATTAGATTACTGTACTAATTGCTCTCTCTAAAATTGCATTACTCACTAATTACATCCTAAATCTCATATTCACCCGAACTATATGAAACGGCTCTTTTAATTCTTTCAAATAAATAATCTAAAATTGCATAAATTATTCTTGAACTGACCAAAGTATTTAAAGGGAGAAGGTTAGATTAAAAACATACATTTTAACATTAGATGTACAATTTTGATGTTAAATCCACTATTGTTTAATATAGAATTATTCTATGTCTATACAGAAGCAACTCATTAAATTACAGAAAAATTAATTTTTCATTACTTTCCTTTTTCCAAGGGAAACATATTTAAATTACTGCTATTAAGTAGGCTACTTAGTCTTAAAAAAGAATAACAAATTATATTAATAGTTATGACAGTGTATTTAAAATGCTGCTGTTTATCAGAAGTTTTAATAGGAATACGATGAGTCATTTAAAAGGACATTTCTGTCATTTCTTCACAAAAGTGAAACATGATAACAAAGATGAAGCACAAATGATGATGATGCTCAGCCAAATTGATGCACAAGACAATTAACTGATGGTTATTATGATGGAGATGCATAATCCATAATCTGACGGTGTTAATCATGCATAATCCATAAACTAATGTTGGTGGTGATGATGATGATGATGAAGCATAAGTGATGGTGTTAATGCTCAACATGATGATGGTGATGATTAGGCATAATGCATAAACTGATGGTGAGGATGCTCAAACCATAAAGAGATAGTGGTAGGGATGTGATGGAATAATCAATTCCCATTCAAAAAGCATAATTCCCAGCGCATCCTCTCAGCTCCCCAAATGTTCCTGACTCCAGCAGTGTAAAATGGCGCTGTGGTCAGTGAACTAAAGTAGGCGAACCACTGAACCGTTCATTACTCCATCCCGATCTGGACCGAAACACTGCTTTATGAGGAGCATCCGATTCCCGGGCATTTAGGAGGAAAAGACAGATGCGCACTGTAAAAATTGTGTTTTAATTTCATGGCAACCTCAGCTTAATTGCTAATTATAAGGGGTTATTTAATAATTTTATTAGGACAAATGCGATAAAACGCGCGTCATTAGCCTATAAGTGTCCATATATGTATGCCAAGCAAAATCTTTATATTTCGATCGTGTCTTAATAGCATGACAGGAATTGTGCGTAATGTGAAGGCGATAAGATAATGAATTTATTCTCACCAGTGCTGGTCTTGCTCGGGAGGAATATGATCTGCGCATGCGCGCATCATACGCGCACAATCCTTTGATGTTTGAAAGTGTTGCATTCTACACAATTTCACACACACGATAGTGTGCAGTTTATGACACATCTCCGGTACGGATTCTTACTCAACACTAATCTAAAAACATATTTAAAACATTTGACATTTTTGGAAAGGATTCGTTTTCAAAAACAAACCAAAAAAACAAACAAAAAAACGTTTGCCTGGTAGCCTACAGTCAAACCAAAATTTAATCAGACACCTTCAACATTTCTCACATTATCACAGTTTATTCGCTATAGTTTAGAAAATGGAATTAAAATATGACAAGAACTCAGAGTTATCATATCAGTGGATATTTCAGTGGTTTTGTCCGTCCTTCTGTTAGACTCTCACATTTGAATTATGTTGAATATCTGTCAGCTAATAAATTTAACTACACAATTAGATAATAGGTCAACAAATTACCAAGCAATGCTTAATGCAACACATTACCAAACGCAATGTTGTTCAGTCTGTGGTGTAAACAGGTCGCATTAGCAATTAAAGAAAAACATGTTCAAGTCGGAGTAATTTTTGGTCCCAAATTTGTTTTATACATTTTACTAGTCCACTGTAATTTTTGGGTATAATATGTCACAGATTACTTTATTTTGCTATCCTCACTTACATAAATGAACTATAATAGTGTCCTGCACCCACTACTAAAACAACATCAAAAATATCTGGTGACAGAATAATTTTTGGTTTGATTGTATGTAATTAATAACATAACGAAAGACAGACTTTACACCAATTGAGTAAATTCCTGAAATATATTTAAATATATATTTAAATAAAAATAAATAACCTTGACTGTCACTGGATTACCATATAACAGTCATGATTTCTTGTTTTAATTAAGTGGAAAAGTCAAATGTAAAAAAATCTTCAGACGTCACGTGAATGAGAAAGTTAAATCGACACAAGTTAAATGTTCTCTTAAGTGGAAGTTAATTCATGATCCACTCTCCATCCTGATCCTGCTTTTGACCTTACCTTGAACCAGAAACATATACTGCATACAACTTGAGCATCCACTGAGCCTGTATTCCTTTAATGTCTTTATTATAGACTTTGCTGTCCAAATATAAACATGCAAAATCTTAATACTGAACATCATTTACATAAAGTAGTGTAAAAACTGACCAAACTAAACCAGGGCATTTATAAACTCACCAAAGTTCAGTGCATCAGTGCTTTGCATAAATCGCTCGTTAGATCTGTCGTATGAAATTATGTCTCATAATGCTCAGGATTTACAAGGCCTAGATTTGAAGTTTACTGAAACTGTTATTGGACTTGGCCTTGAAAGTATGACCACACGTTTTGCTCACACAAATTGTGTGTAATCAGATTTAAATGTCATAAGGGTTTAATCTGAGTAAATCTCATAAATATAACACACACTACCAGTCAGCGGAAGGAGGAGGATCATGTGACACTGAAGACTGGAGTAATGATGCTGAAAATTCAGCTTTGATCACAGGAATAAACTTCTTTTAAAACATTAAAAATCTTACTGATCCAAAACTTCTGATTTGAAGTTTACTGAAATTGTTATTGGACTTGGCCTTGAAAGTATGATCACACATTTCGGTCAGACAAATTGTGTGTAATCAGATTCAAACGTCATTAGGGTTTTAAATCTCATAAAAACCCTTTTCACCACAAATGTAAAATATATCATTAGGGATAGTTCACCCAAAAACTAGCCGATGATTGACTCACCCTGAGGTCATCCTAGGTGTATATGACCTTCTTCTTTCAGACGAACAACAACCGCAGTTATATTAAAAAATGTCCTGGCTCTTCCGAGCTTTATAATGGGAGTCAATGGGTTTTTTTTTTTTGGAAGTCCATACATTTTAAAAGTGCATCTATCCATGATAAAAGTGACTTTTATCATGGATAGATGCAGTTTTATCATGGATAGGTGCACTTTTATCATGGATAGATGCACTTTTATCATTGATAGATGCACTTTTATCACGGATAGATGCACTTTTATCACGGATGGGTGCACTTTTATCACAGATAGATGCACTTTTATCACGGATAGATGCACTTTTATCACGGATAGATGCACTTTTATCATGGATAGATGCACTTTTATCATGGATAGATGCACTTTTATCATGAATAGATGCACTTTTATCATGGATAGATGCACTTTTATCATGGATAGATGCACTTTTATCATAGATAGATGCACTTTTATCATGGATAGATGCACTTTTATCATGGATAGATGCACTTTTATCATGGATAGATGCACTTTTATCATGGACAGATGCACTTTTATCATGGACAGATGCACTTTTATCATGGATAGATGCACTTTTATGATGGATAGATGCACTTTTATCATGGATAGATGCACTTTTATGATGGATAGATGCACTTTTATCATAGATAGATGCACTTTTATCATGGATAGATGCACTTTTATCATGGATAGATGCACTTTTATCATAGATAGATGCACTTTTATCATGGATAGATGCACTTTTATCATGGATAGATGCACTTTTATGATGGATAGATGCACTTTTATCATGGACAGATGCACTTTTATCATGGACAGATGCACTTTTATCATGGACAGATGCACTTTTATGATGGACAGATGCACTTTTATCATGGACAGATGCACTTTTATCATGGACAGATGCACTTTTATCATGGATAGATGCACTTTTATGATGGACAGATGCACTTTTATCATGGACAGATGCACTTTTATCATGGATAGATGCACTTTTATCATGGACAGATGCACTTTATCATGGACAGATGCACTTTTATCATGGACAGATGCACTTTTATCATGGACAGATGCACTTTTATCATGGACAGATGCACTTTTATCATGGATAGATGCACTTTTATGATGGATAGATGCACTTTTATGATGGATAGATGCACTTTTATCATGGATAGATGCACTTTTATCATGGATAGATGCACTTTTATCATGGATAGATGCACTTTTATCATGGACAGATGCACTTTTATCATGGATAGATGCACTTTTATCATGGATAGATGCACTTTTATCATGGACAGATGGACTTTTATCATGGATAGATGCACTTTTATCATGGACAGATGCACTTTTATCATGGATAGATGCACTTTTATCATGGACAGATGCACTTTATCATGGACAGATGCACTTTTATCATGGACAGATGCACTTTTATCACGGACAGATGCACTTTTATCACGGACAGATGCACTTTTATCATGGATAGATGCACTTTTATCACAGATAGATGCACTTTATTATGGACAGATGCACTTTGATGGACATCCAAAAAAAAAAAACCCATTCACTGCCATTATAAAGCTTGGAAGAGGACATTTTTTAATATAACTCTGATTGTGTTTGTCTGAAAGAAGAACGTCATATACACCTAGGATGGCTTGAGGGTGAGTAAATCATGGGGTAATTTTAATTTTTGGGTGAACTATCCCTTTAAGAAGATGAGTGTAGCAACATCATACACATAGCACAGTACATGAGTTTTTACGAACCAACCGTTAACAAAATACGAGGGTATGGCCAGTGCTGTTACTGACTGTAGACACCGAGAATGTTGTGCCGTCTTGACGGAGACTGTAGTTGTGACGGATGACACTAGCAGATGTTGTCCCCCTCCTCTGGACACAGTTGAACCCCGTCCTCCTCCTCCAGCCCCCCCACACCATCAGCGCTCGTATCCAGGGCGTTTCCCAGCAGCTCGGGACGCTCCTGGAAGAGCCACCACATGGCCAAGCACTTGTGTACGCAGCGGCTCTTCCTGAAGTCACACAGGCACTTCCAGCTGCCGGACCTGGTGTCGAACGACACGCGCGTCCTCCCGAACTGACACCATTTGTCCTTAAGCCCGGTGTACACAGAGAAGTACACGCATCTCTCGGAGAGCTCGTGCCCCCCCCAAAACACAGGGTACACGCAATCGACCCCGTCCAAACCCGCCCTGGAGTGAATCTCCTGGCACTGCTGTGTGTGTGGCGTGGACAGCAGGTGTTTGCGTGTCATGTCCTCCAGAGAGCGCACACACAGCGGCGGGGGGGGCGTGTAGGGGCGAGCGAGGTTCGTCCTCATCAGGTGACGGCACTCTCTCCCTGGGTTTCCTCTCTGCGCCTGCGCTTTCATGAAATCCCAGCATTCCTCCAGCTCACAGAGCAGGATCTGTAAGGAGAAGGATTTCCGGATATGAACGGGCACCTGGGGTCCGTGTGTGTCCTTGGGTGTGACATAGATGGCGTTTTTGGCATCTACGCATAGCATGGGCTGCTGGTCCTGGCAGTGCTGGAGCCTCTCGTGCCGTCGCAGGTTTGATGTGGTGGTGAAGTGGACTCCACACTTCTGGCAGGAGGACTTGTTGCCTGTTGTCCTGTCGTCAGGGTCTGTTTGCAGGGTCTCCAACAGGACGGTCGAGGGTTGTAGCTCAACTGGAAAAGGGGAAAATGGTTAAGACCAGGGGTATTTGTCCAGTCCTGCTTCTGGAGGGACAATGGGTCTCATTCACTAATAATTTCTTGGATTATTTCGTACTTGTACGCACAGGAGAACTTCTCACAAAAACTCTCCGTCACAACACGTTCGTACGCACGTGAATTTGTTCTTAAAGGGGTCATCGGATGCCCATTTTCAACAAGTTGGTATGATTCTTTAGGGTCTACTTTGGTTAAAATTGACCATTCGCAAAGACCCGCCCCCCTTAGTTACTGTCGCTATGTCCGACAAGCTACGCTGCTCTCACACACACACACACACACACACACACACACACACACACACACACACACCATGTTCTCACGCAGTGAAAAATACATCGCGGACTGACAACACGCTGACAGACAGGACAGACCAGGTTACTTTTCGGTTACTTTTGATATTAAACATATTAAACAAAGTCTCACCTTTCAAATTTGGTCATTTTTTTAAAAGAAATTTAAACAATAAATGCCGTTTTGTGGCTCTTTAATGTGTCGTGACAGATCGCTGTAGAGCATCAGTTAAAGCTGCTCGTGATCCGATCATCTCTTCCTTCTAGTTCATTTATAGCATCAAATAAACATGAATGAACATAAGAAGGAATGTTGTTTTAACCGCAGAAAGGCGCCAGTATATTCAGTTTTTCAAGTTCAAATCCTCCCATGTTAATCTACTAACTCTCCTGACCGCTTTGTCGGACAAAATGGCGGATGGCGAAGTATGATTGGTCAGATCACCTGTCAATCAAGCTCCCTGCGAAGGGTTAATTCCTCAATGGTTGTGTAAAACAACGCCCTTTCTACCTCCTCAAGAACAGCTCTGTTCACAGCGACCCGTTTTGGTGCATGTCTCTTTAAATGATAATGAGCAACTGGTCAACATATAAAAGTGAATTTCGCATCCGATGACCCCTTTGACATTGTTCTGATGTTAGTGAGTTTGGAGTATGGTAAATGAGCGGCACAAGGTTAGTCATTTGCATAAAACATGCCCACACATTTCCATATAAGGGCTTTCCACAAACACTTTCCTTACAGCCTTTTGTCACTCTCATGAAACTTGCCGCTGTCACACACTCTCACCAGTTCTCACAATAAACACCTCTAGACCCCGATTACAGAGCTCTCATTGGCCGGCTGTACACACACGTATATCTGCCTTCTTCAGAGAAACCTTGCAGCGGAAACTATAACGCAGCGTTTCTTGCTCTTTAACTGTATATGATGGAATTTATTTAAGATGCAATTAAATTGAATCATTTAAGAATTTTATTATATAATTATTAGGGCTGGGCAACGATTAAGCGCGATTAAGTGCATCCAAAATAAAAGTTTGAGTTTACATAATATATGTGCGTGTACTGTGTATAATTAATTTGTATATATAAATACACACACATATGCATATATATATTTAAGAAAAATTAGTTATTTCCATATAAAATATTTATATTTATATACAATATACATCATGTATAAATGCATCTACATGCAAAATTTCTTAAATATATACATGCATATGTGTGTGTATTTATTTATACAATTTAATTATACACAGTACACACACATATATTATTTAAACACAAACATTTAATTTGGATGCGATTCCTCATTGCCCAGCCCTAATAATTTATATATGGATTATATAAAATACAATTTATGCAACATAATTCAATTTAATTATAGTCGTGTTAGAATGAAATATAACTTCTTAACACGATTAAAAGGCCGTACAGAGAAATTGCTTTTTGCGTACGTGTGGTTTCAGTTGTTCCTATATTTTGTTCGTAAATTTAGAATAAATTGTATTACGAAAACTTTGCTGAATCGTGATTTGTTCTTAAAATCGTTTGTACGCACATTTCACGCACAAATTTGTGTGTCCGTACACTTAGTGAATGAGTCTCGGGCTGAATCCGAAATCGCCCCCATACCCTCAAATAGTGGTAGTGGTGTAATGGTGTCCGAAACCATAGTGGACGTTATTGAGTGCACTCATTCAATCCCACAATGCACCGCATTAACGAGTGTACAGCTGATGTACGCTCAACGGCTGTCCGAATTCACTCACTCGTTTTCATCCACTCCTTCAAGTGAACTGTATTAGTGGACTAACATAGGGAATAGTGAGGGTTTTGGATTCAGCCACTGTCCTGCAAAGTTGAGCTTGAACCCTAATTAAACACCCCTGCAGCAGCTCATCAAGGTCTTCCTAGAAACCAGAGTAATGTGTGATGAGGGAGGATCAGGACATGTCTACATGAAACATCGTCTCCACCATGATGCCTCCATCTGGTCTGTCAATTTCTGTTTCCCCCCAACTTACAATTACATTTATTTAAGAAATAAGCTTTGTAGTGATTCGCTTGGATATCTCTAGAAAGAATCTGCTCTGGATCATGAGACGTGTTCATTACGTCACATGATCTGAAATCAGAATCATTAAAGGCACACTGTGTAGTTTTCGCCACTAGAGGTCGTTTATTCAAAGCAAAGGTGAGGCTTGATGACGCCGGCTGAATCGTGGGGCAAAAATCATATTCATGGTTGACTGGTAATGTATTATAGATTTATGAACATTATGAAAGCCGTTGGAGTGGAACGAGGCCGCTGGAGCGATTGCTGATGAGAGACGAGCGCGACACTTTCATTATTACGCCGCAGACGCCGCTCTGCTAAATACGGCTCTAGATTTAAACAAGACTGTGTTGAGCTGTATAACAATGATTCGTTTTCTGTAGATGAATGCATCCAAACAGTTGCTCACCTGTCACATAAAACACATAATATATTAAAGCATCTTTGGTGCTTCTGGAAATGGAGGGTAACGCGGGTCAGATGTCAGTGATAGACGCCGCACGGTCAGTGTCCTGGTTAAAACTGCTTATTTCTCTGGAGTTAAACATTCTTGGAAACATTTGGGATACTGTAAGTTCACAAAACAACAAAATATATAACATTGTTCTAGAATCTAGTGGTTTTTGAGTGCAAAACAAATTCCCCTCGGGGCAATAAAGGTTTCCTTCATTCATTTTTGGATATTTTGATTCAAGAATCGTACATAGTGTGTCTTTAACGGCGTGTCTAACACCGGAAGCGGCCGCGCAGCAACAGCTCGATCTCTACACTGGACGCCACAAGGAAGCCGGTGCTAATCCACTTGTTCTTCACGAGCGGATCGCTAGTTTGCTGTTGGGGATTTGTCTTGTCGCACAGCATCAGTGATTATAATGGGTTCTGTTGTCACTCATCGCGCCGCTCACGTCAGGTGTGGTGGACACTGGGTCATTCACATTAGTGAAACGTCACAGGCAAAGAAAGGTCCATTGTGGCGCTGTATGAAGCACAACTCACACTGAAGTCACTTCAAACCCACCAGCTTTCTGTTGGTCAGCACGCTGAATCTGCATGATCAATTAAACCTGAATGAATTCATGTGACTTGTAATCTCTAATCTAAATAACTTCCCCACCCTCTTGCATCTCTTCTCTGACGACGGGGGCGGGGCAACCTGTCACTCACATCAGATCCTCCAATACCAAGCCACAACCATCCAATAACTCCCCACGGACACAATCAAGCCCCGCCCACATGTGTTCTTCTTCCAGAAGCCGTTTCACACGCATATACGGCACAAGCAAGAAGAAAAGACTTTTCGTCACTACTGAACGACTGGGCAGTTGCGGTGGTTTTGGACACAGCCATTAATTCAATCAATGGATCTGAAAATGATTAAATGCCATTTCTCACCTGTGGATTGGTCTGTCATCTCAACACCTGCGGTTACACGAAACAGAGCAGAATGAAGGATGTTAATAACTGCAGGCTTTTTACTCAGAGAGCAAAGGAATGAGAAAAACAAAGCAGTATACATATAGTGAAGGAAATATATACTCTCATCGTACATTTGAACTCCTTCAATACTGTTCAAACACATCCCAGAATGCAGTGATAAAAACAGCTGGAATCTAGACAAAGATGGCCAGTGTAGCTGATACACTTAAATCTTAAAAAGCTTGCTTCTATTCTATAATAGGGACAACACCAATAATGATAAACGAGTAGGTCCAAACGTATGCAAACAATAGAGAAACATATACATGCCAATTCAGATATGATATTCCAATCATCTTCAATCATACAATATAGCGAGAAAAAGTACAGTCCCGCCTCTAAGTTAATTCAATAGGAAATGTACTTAAATAGGCACAAACCATGGTTGGTAATATGTATTTTGTAATCCTTTGTCCTTTGCAGTATTTTGGTGCACATTGGGCAATGCCAGTGGCTCCGGCCATGGCCTCCGTCCGCACAGTAACAGGGGATAGAAAACTTCCCTGTCACGAACAACAGACTGCGTTAGAATATCATCTCTGCGCAAAACAACTACTGAAGAAATGTGTAATTACCAATGCCAGAATCTTTATAATATATAGCGAATCTGAGATGTCTTTTTTTGAGGTGATGTTTAGATGCAGTAACTGGATTCCTACAGTAGAGACAGTCGAGGTCCTTCATCACACTGAAAAGCTCCTCTTCATCAACAAACACAAATATTCTCTCTGTACACAAAGAGTGAACAAAATAAATGAAATGCAAGCTTTATAGACCCATCTCCACTGCATGTGCATCCCTTCAATAGTTGCAGGATTGAACCCAGCCTACCATGTGCGATAGATACTCCATGCAGAGAGTTTATCTCAAGATAAAATAAAGAAACTGTGTTGCATTAATAATAGCCTATGTATATTTCCAACTAGACACACTTTGGTGCCATTTAGTTTCCCCATTTACCATCCAAATTAGCAACTTCTATTTTTAAACAATGGAGCAGCTTTAAAA
The DNA here is from genome assembly GCF_029890125.1 of Rhinichthys klamathensis goyatoka. Taxonomy (NCBI): domain Eukaryota; kingdom Metazoa; phylum Chordata; class Actinopteri; order Cypriniformes; family Leuciscidae; genus Rhinichthys; species Rhinichthys klamathensis. Next base: position 13,285 of record NW_026606876.1, read on the forward strand.
TTCACATTTGAGGCAAGACTGAGTGTATATAAAGTAATGTTAAACCATATTAGGGAATTAACAAAAAATTAACAAACCCATTAGAAGTCTACACACACACATACACTTCATATGCATTGCAAACTCATCCTTTGCTTGTAAATAAAAACCTATGAGATAAAACATGTTTTGATTCTAATTATAATTCAAGTCGATCTTGTGAACCATCATCTTATTTTAAAAGTTTTTATTAAAAGCATTACACTCACCTGTCATGACTATTTACTTCCAGAGCCTAAAATACATATACAAATGGAATTATTAGCAAATACCAAAGACTATCCAATTGTTATTTAATTAAGGATTGTGAAGGCATCTTACAGCTTCATCTCAAAATAATATATTTATTTTACAGTAGGAACAATAACTATGGCATTTCAGTGTAAACTATGGTTACCATGGTGATTTTGATAAGGTAATAACCCGTTTAATACACAAAGACATATCTACTGACCTGCCACAAACAGATGGTGTGGATGCAAAGCAGTCAAATCGGTTCTCTAGTCTCAGACTACAGGCTATGAAGATCATATCACACCTTCCAGCGGATCAATCGATCGCGCTTTAAAAAGCTTTTTATTAATATAATAAAAATAAAAGATGGCTGAGCTGCTTGCTTTGCGCACATCTATGACGCCAGATCACGTGGTTGTCGCATGAGCTGTCTTCTTCTTCTTCTTCTTTTTCTATGGCGGTTGGCAACCAGCTTTTTGGTGCATTAGCGCCACCGTCTGGACTGGAGTGTGGATCAAGAGGTCAACCTACACTTCCTTAAATTCTTTTTAATAACCCAGTTAACTTAAAAAAGAACACAAAACATGAAAAAAAATTTCACCAGATCCTCTTTCCAGTATCTCATGTAAATTGAATGTCATCTGGTTCTCACCAAGTTGTGAAAATAATCTTTGTCTGGCTTGATGGTATTTAAGACAATACACAATTACATGCTCTACTGTCTCTTGACTATTGCAATATTCACATATTCCATCAACATGCTTTTTCATTATAAATAAAGTTATATTTGATCCTGTATGTCCTAGCCTCATCCTGGACACCACATCTTCTTCTCACTTTTTCCTGTTCTTTCCCACTTTTCCTTGAAGACTATTCAGGTGTCTCCCAGACTGTTCAGTAGGCTATCCCATAAAAACTGCCATTTTTCATTAATTTTAGCTTTACTTATACTTTTGACTTCAGCTTTGCTGTATTTTATATCCACCTCTATATCAGGCTTCTCTGCTGCTTTCTTCGCACATTTGTCTGCCAGTTCATTCCCTCCTACACCTCTATGAGCTGGTACCCATATAAATGTAGTACTAATACCAGACTTAAAGGGTTAGTTCACCCAAAAATGAAAATGATGTCATTAATGACTCTCCCTCATGTCGTCCCAAGCCCGTAAGACCTCCGTTCATCTTCGGGACACAGTTATTTAGATATAACCACTGATATTTTAGATTTAGTCCGAGAGCTTTCTGTCCCTCCTTTGGAAATGTATGTACGGTATACTGTCCTTGTCCAGAAAGGAAATAGAGACATCATCAAAGTAGTCCATGTGACATCAGTGGGTTAGTTAGAGTGTGTTGAAGCATCGAAAATACATTTTGGTCCAAAAATAATAAAAACTACGCCTTTATTCAGCATTGTATTGTCTTCCGGTTCTGTTGTGGATCCGCG